>NC_050518.1:17697251-17724081 GCF_002922805.2 Oryzias melastigma | reverse complement strand
CTAAAAGAATTGCCTTTAAATTCCAGGGCACTATAAAGTCCTGCACTATATAGTTTTTTAGTAGTTAGGGATTAGGATAGGAATTCGGACATAACCTGAGATTGTGAAAGATTAGGGGCACTGTACTGATCAGAAGAACATTGTTTCTTAGTTGTTTTTAAATGTAGTGGCTGACTCAAGTATCTAAAAGTGCCTTACGTGCACAACTACTTTTTTAGTTGTCAAGAACTTCTGCTTTTGCACAGAAGTAATATTGAAGATTCTTTGTTGAGTTTTAAAAGATGTAGTTGTTTTTGTCAAACATGCAAACTAAATAAAGTAAATCCTGTTTTGTTGTGTTCTAGTATTTTTTTTAATTTTCATCACGATCAACATAATTCCAGTAGATTTTGAAGGAGAAAAGCGGTCTCCTTCAAAATCTACTGGAATTATGCTGATCATGTTAAAGATTTTGTATTTAGGCGACGCCTCAAGTGTTAAATGTCATCTAAAGTTATCTTTCTGTTCCCTCAGGAGTCAAAAGGGCCTGCTGTGACTTTCTGGAGAGCCAGCTCGATCCCTCCAACTGTCTGGGAATTCGGGACTTCGCCGAAACCCACAACTGCCTGGACCTGATGCAGGCGGCTGAGCTCTTCTCCCAGAAGCATTTCTCCGAAGTGGTTCAACACGAGGAGTTCATGCTGCTGAGTCAGACGGAAGTCGAAAAGCTCATAAAATGTGACGAAATCCAGGTAAAGCTTTCTTTTAGATGTTCCGAAAGCTTTATTCGGTAGAGTGCCACAAATGGCCCATTTCGCCTCAATCGTCTGCACCATTGAAGTAGTTATTATTATAATTACGTTTCCTCAGGACTGGCTTAGCTTAGCGTGAATTTAGCTTGTCTTTCACAGTTTTCTATTGTCTGTCTAACACCTAAACAAAAAAAAAAGAGTAAGCAAGCACAAACCTGCAGTAATCTGAAGGAGGTCACCCCCTCCTCTCGGTTTTTAACTGGTCTGACAGTGAAATTGTAGAGAAGTGAGCCTGATTTAAGTTTGCCTTTGTGCTCAGGAAATTCCTGTTTCCCAAACCCCATGCATCGCTTTGTGAAAACACTGGTTATTATCATCTGATGATTTATAGATCGTCATTTGTGTCAAATTGTTCGTCCTGTCGTTTCTGTTGTTTTAGAAACTAGACTGCTCATGCAAAACAGTCACGCATAATTTGCCGTCATTCGAGGTTTGTCTTTTATGTTCAATGGTTCTTGGAGGTTTATTTTACTGTAAAAAAACAACAAAACACATCATTGTTTATGCCTGTTATGTCTTTCAGCTACAAGAATCATACGCAGAAAACCTCTATTCTGTCTTAAGGTACAAAAAATGCCAACAATAGTACAAAAGTCAGGATATAGTCAGGAATCTGACAACATAAACTACCGAGCAGTTTGACTGACTGCAATAAAGTTTGACATTATTGTGTCCTAATAAAACAAATGAATAGATTCCAGAATTCTCAAGTGAATCTAGTCAAATTGCTATGATTCAGTTTCAAGACAACATCACCAGGATAAATGAGAACTTTCCTCTGCATCACTTTTTAATCTATTATAAAAGTAGTGGTCTTTTAAAGGGGCCATAACTTGATTGTCTTTAGTCTTTCAGAGTAAACTATATTCATCTATGTGATCAAATATTGCTTTTGGAACACTAAAAAACAAATTATTTATGAAATATTAGTTACTTTTGAGAACTCTTTTCATAAACAGAAGTACTCGATTTCTGAGGCCCCGCCTTTCTCTCTTTGGGGTCCCGCCCATTTAATGACATAATGCTAGAGCCATCCTCGTCAGCGTGTCATGGAAAAAACCCATCAATTAAAATATATATATATATATATATATATATATATATAGATTTATATACTGTGTAGCCGGGGTGTTTATCCCTAAAATTTGGCACAGACAGAACGGTGATGGTTAATAGGTTAAAAAATGCAGACAACAATACCAGATTAACATTTCAGCATTTAGTGAAATGATGAGAACATTGTTCTAATTAGCATTGGGTGTGGGCGTTTTTTTACCCATTGAAGCATCATTAATCTCCATATAAAACATCCTTTCCACTTTAATGCGGATCACTTTTCTGGAAACACGTTCAAACCAGTTCTCCCAATTCTCCCAACGCTTTTTCCACCAGGAGATAGTCTGCTCCCATTATCCACAGAAAAAAAGTCTGCTCTCTTTCTCCACCAGGAAATAGTCTGCTCCCTTTCTCTACAGCAAATAGTCGGTTCCCTTTCTCCATAAGAAATACTCTGCTCCCTTTCTCTACAGCAAATAGTCTGCTCCCTTTTTCCACCAGGAAATAGTCTGCTCCCTATCTCCACAGCAAATAGTCTGCTCCCTTTTTCCACCAGGAAATAGTCTTCTCCCTATCTCCACAGCAAATAGTCTGCTCCCCCTTCTCCATTGGAAATAGTCTGTTCCCTTTTTCCACCAGGAAATAGTCTTCTCCCATTCTCCACAAGAAAAAGCCATTTCCCTTTCTCCACCAGGAAATAGTCTGCTCCCCTTTTCCACAGAAAATGCGCAGTTTTTCGAATGAGTTCGGGGTCCATCTAAACATGTCGAGCAGACTCCTCACTAAAATTTTCTTTGGTGGATGCCACCACACAAAGTGTGATCGCTAAATCAAAAGAGTGTTTCTTTGCCTTAAAGAAAATAAAAGAACCAAAGCTGAGCATTAGCGCTTGACAACCATTTCAGAAAAATACATGTCGGGTGTGAACTGTTGGTTAAGCGGATTCTCCGGTGTGTACCAGGCGTTACATGGATCTATTTATCTACAAGTGAATGCATCAGAATGGAGCAGACCAGGTAGCTAGTGACAAAGAGGGAGATAGTGATGAAGAAATACAATTTTAGACTTAATTTTCTTTGTATATCACCAGAAAAACACCACAAAAACATGTTAATAAATATCTTTTTCATTGGAGTGAGGTACCTAACTCCAGTCTTTCAAGGCTGCTGTCCCACTTGTTTTTTTCACTCACTCACTTGCTAAAATCAATTGTCAGCACGATCAATGTAATTCCAGTAGATTCTGAAGGAGAAAAGCGGCGTGAGCCGCTTTTCTCCTTCAGAATCTACTGGAATTACATTGATCGTGTTAACGGCTGGAAAGTTAATTTGCCTTTTTTGCATTTACATTTTTCTCCCAAGTATCTAAAACTAAACCTCAACAAGGATCATATTTAACCAAATTCTATCTGAAAACCCTTTTAAATGCCTCTGCTTCTAGAGCCTAAAAGAACAATAATCCAAAATTTGGATCATTTTCTTCTGAGGAAAATGACAATCTTGTGCAATCTTCCAATCATGGTGCCGTTGGATTCAGTGGGTCTTGTAATCCCTCCTCATAGGTTTGCACTTGGATGCGTGTTAGTACATGTGGATGTGCCTTCAGCAGGGTAAAGCTGTTGTTGGTTTTATTTAGAGAGACTTCAGTTGGGTTTTTTGTTCCCTCACAGCCCAACAACATTTGTTTTATGTCTGTTTAATCTCTTTTAAGATTTCTCAGGATTTTCTAAATCTTTCTCTAATACGCAGTTTGTAAAATACAAATTGACATGTAAACCTTAGTGTTTATTTATTTAAATTAATTTATTATGAGAGGTTGCTAAGTAACCTTGCTAATACTGAGATTTCTTGAGGAAATCCCGATAGTAAACTAAAGAGGGAGCTATGGAAAAAAATGAAACACCCTGCCTAAATGTAAATGTGCAAATCAATAAAAAAATTAACTTTCAAACATATGTGAACAATTTGGAGTTAACCTCCCTTTCTCTCCTGAAACTTAGCATCGTTTGGTCTTCACCAGAGTGTCAATATCAGGATTCAAATCAACACATTTCTCAATATCATCTAAGTGTGCGAAATACAAAGAAATGTCCAAAAATCTTTTCCTGTTTTGGCTTCTTTTCCTTTGCTCCCCCTAGTGGCAGAATTGCACATTGCGGTCATTTCTTTAAAGCATTTTATGGCCACCTCCACATTTGGCCCCACCCCCTGAACTAAATCAGAGACCCGTGGTTTGTTTTTTCTTTTTCTCCAGTCCGGACCCACACAGAATGTGACTTTTTATTCCAGTCTTCTGCAGTCTGTGCTCCAATCTGATCCATGCAGCTCTAATCGCGACCAATTTGTTTTTATTGTATAAAACTGGACTTTTTGTCTATGAAGTTTTGAAATTTAAGAGTTTAAACAAGAGAGAAAAGTGTGGTTCATGTTTGTCTGAGAAAAGTGGAGTTTGGTGAAAAGTTTTACGTCTGTAGTCTTAATTTGCAGCTTTCACCGTCACAAGTTACTTTTAGAATGAAAATTAGACTTTTTTATTAGACTATTTCATTAAAAAGATTTTTTTTTTATTGTCTGACTTTTTTCTGTCAAGATCTCAGAAAGGGTTTTTAATATGGTTACATGTAGGGCTGTAACGAGTATCCGGGTGCTCTGGTATTCGCGATCTACTCCCAAAATTTCGAGTACGGATATTTGCGACATCTAAGATCGCTGATTCGCGATCTTTATAAATTTAGTAAATTGTAGCAAAAGATGATCAAAATATCAATTGGGGACGATGTATTTTTGTTCTGAAATGCAGATTAATATTGGATTTTAAGTTTACAAACTAAAATAAAGCCGAAAAAGTCGAAAGAGCCGCCGTACTTTCACCGGAAATAAACACATCTTCGTGACGGTGAAGCTTCCGGTTTTCAAAGTAAAACTAGCGAGAGCTTTTTTCCGTTCAAAAACTGAGACTGAAGTTCCGCTCACAGACATAACTTTTGAAAAAATGAATTAGCTTTAGCGCCAGTGTTTACAATATTTTGGTTATGATAACTCTTCAACATTTGACGTAATTAACAAAACTCCAGGTTATTCTGAAGAAACAGCCTCGCGCTGCTGAAAGGCGGATGTAATCAACGTGAATGAGCTGATTCTGCTGCAAAAAAAGAGACTTTTCATAGGAGCTCTGCAGCAATATGTGATGCTTAGAACGTAAAATATTGAAGAACTTTGAGGATAAAAAACTGTGTAGAACATTTTCAGGTTTTGTTGTTAAATGACCCAAAAGCAAAAGTGATTTTTATCCTTTTTATGTTGTTTTACTGCTGAGAAGATTGAAAAGCAAAAAAAACTTTAAAATGACAAAAAATGTCTTTTTATCTGAATCTTTGTGTTTTTTAATCAGTTTAGTTGATTCTGATCACTTGTTCTAAATAAAGGTATAAATGATGATTAAATACAAATAATTTCAATTTTCATCCATCTAGTAAATAGACATACACATAGCAATAAACATAGTAAACAAAGTAAGAATCGTGGTTCAACTCGTGAATCGTTGCTCTTGATTCGTGAATCGAATCGGATCGCCACCTAAGTGATGATCCACAGCTCTAGTTTTGTGTGACTTCCTGAAAAACCAGAAATGTTTACGTTTAGACGTACCCTGCGATTTTCCTTAGCCTACAACCTGAAAAAAACAGTTATGTGGCCCTTACAAGAAAAAGTTTGGGACCCCATTTTTAAAGAACCATAACTCGCCACAGGAATGGGCTCGAAACTTGCTTTTTTTTTTACATCTTGATATTTTTTCTCTTCGTGACTAGGTTGGATTAAACCATCTGGCGGGCCGTATATTTGGTACACTGATCTAAAGTTTAGAAAATGGACTTCTACTTTTAGTTGCATCTCTACTAAATCATTTAAAGTTCTGCTCCAATCATTTTTCGATCTTTTGCAAAAGTGTTTCTGGTGGTTTTTAATTGTGATTATGCAGTTTTTAGCCAAAATAAAGAAAACAAACTCTCGTTTTCTAGGACATAGTTTCTGTAGGAGTTCATCAGAAATTCACCTCTGAGTTGTGGGCGGGGCTTCTGGTGCATAATAGGGAGCATCATATTTTCTATCCCAGATACAATCTTTTCTTAATTTTCCATCCTGATTCACAACCGTTCAAATAAAGAAATATTCTGAAATTAAATTCTGGGCTTTATGTCATAAATAAAAAAAAAAAAAAGCCACAATAATGTGTTTAAAAACACAGTTTTCGTGTGAACTGGTCTTGTTGTGTGTACAGGTGGACTCAGAGGAGCCGGTGTTCGAAGCTGTGCTGAACTGGGTGAAACACAACAGGAAAGAGCGAGAGCCGTACCTCCCCGACATGCTGGAGTTTGTCCGAATGCCCCTGCTTACCCCCCGCTACATCACGGATGTCATTGATGCCGAGGTGAGCCGGGACAACCGATTGTTATGTAATCACGCAGGAAAGATTCAGATGAAAGATTTCGCCTGCTGAAGTATTTATTGCATCACAATTAAGCAGGTTTTTGCATGTCCCAGCCTCTCATTCGATGTAGCCTGCCGTGTCGAGACCTTGTTGATGAGGCCAAGAAATTCCACCTCCGACCAGAGCTGAGGAGCGAGATGCAGGGACCGCGAACTCAAGCCAGATTAGGTTGGAACCCTGTTTTTAACTGTAATTTAGATAAATGCATGTTCTCATATAGAAGCCTTGTAATCCACAAGTTTATCCTCCAGGTGCCAAAGAAGTCCTGCTGGTTATTGGCGGCTTTGGCAGCCAGCAGTCACCTATAGACATAGTGGAGAAATATGATCCCAAAACTCAAGAGTGGAGCTTTCTACCTGTGAGTCTGAACTTTGAAAGACGATCTTAGGGGGTCAAATCAGGATCAGCTTAAAGTGAACGAAAAAAACAGACTGAAGACTGGAAAAATAGACATTGTAACTGAGAAAAACATGAACATTTGAAAGCAAGACATTAAATATTTAGAAAAAAATAAGTTTTGAAAATTAAAAAAAAGAAGCTAAAAACTTGAAATCAATCTTGAAAATTTGAAAAAAAAATCAAAATTTGAAGAAAAAAAATTTGAAGAAAAAAAAACTGAAAACCATAAATGTAAAAATTACCAATTGAAAAATGATTTATCCATTAATAACAGCTGTTGTTTTGAAATTTCACTTTTTTTTGGGCTTTCCTAAATCTTAACTTTCAGTCCTCAGTTTACGGTTTCAATTCTCATTTTGGAGTTTTCGCTGCCGAGCTCAAAGCCCCGCCCCCTTGTAAAATTCGGCTCAGTTCAGCAGCAAAAACTTGAAAATCAGAATCCAAAACTGTAAACTGAGGACTGAAAGTGAAGATTTAGAAAAGCAAAAAAAATTAATACAATTCCAAACAACAGCTTATTATTACAGCTAATTAGTAATTTTTACATTTATAGTTTTTTTCATTCAAGTTTTCAGGTTTTTTTTTTATTTTCAAGAATTTATTTTTTCCAATTTTCATACTTTTTCAAATTTTCAAGATTTATTTAAAATTATTCTTTTTTTTCACATTTTCAAAACATTTTTTAGATTTTTTTTTTTTCAAATATATAATTTTTCAAATTTTCAATTTTTTTCTGTTACAATGTCTATTTTTCAAGTTTTCAATCTGTTTTTTCATTCACTTTATTCTAATCACACAATCTTCTTTCAGTGTTTTGTAAATAAACACTTCTGCGTTTTGAACAGAATATTGCTCGGAAGCGGCGTTACGTTGCCACGGTTTCCCTACACGATCGAGTCTACGTGATCGGGGGCTACGACGGCCGATCCAGACTCAGCTCTGTGGAGTGCCTGGACTACACCGCGGACGAAGACGGCGTGTGGTACACCGTCGCCACCATGAATGTGCGGCGAGGACTCGCAGGAGCCACAACGCTCGGAGGTGAGAGCGTTTCCTCTCCGAGAAAGTCTCCGTTTCCTCCTTCCTGCTCACCAAACAACTGGGCTTCCACAGATATGATATATGTCGCTGGAGGCTTCGACGGAAGCCGCCGGCACACCAGCATGGAACGCTACGATCCCAACATTGACCAGTGGAGCATGCTGGGAGATATGCAGACGGCGAGGGAGGGAGCTGGTCTGGTGGTGGCGAGTGGGCTCATATACTGTCTTGGTAAGAAGTCAAAATGCTTTCTGTAATAATTCCCTTCTATTTGTACTTAAAACATAACAGGTTATTGATAAATCTCATGAGGTTACCTTTCATCAAAGGTGGATACGATGGTCTTAACATCTTGAATTCAGTGGAGCGGTACGACCCTCACACGGGACACTGGACGAGCGTCACACCCATGGCCACGAAGCGCTCTGGTGGGTAAAAACAAGGCGTAAAGCCTCATATACAGTTTTAGACTTTGCAATCACTCCTTTCTATGACCCTACACGAGCCCGGAGGGCTCGTGGAGGGTCATAGAAAGGGGTGATTGCATCTAAAGGGGAGTATTTTGTTATAATGCACTTTTAGTTTCATTGAACTTGTGACAATGACAAATAAAAATCTATCTAAGAGTCTATTGGACTATTGTTTTTCAGGAGCTGGCGTGGCTTTGCTCAACGACCACATTTACGTGGTGGGAGGCTTTGATGGCATTTCACATCTGGATTCTGTGGAGGTGTACAACATCAGGACCGACTATTGGACTACTGTAGCCAGTATGACCACACCTCGGTGTTATGTCGGCGCGACTGTGCTCCGAGGGCGACTTTACGCCATCGCAGGGTAAGAAAGAACGCCCTCCCCTCTGTGTTTGAACAATATCTGTGCTGGTGTGGGTTTGGATTGAGCCACTTTGAAGTTTTCACGGTGAATAGGAAGGAGGTTCTATTCATCTATTGTTACGGAGGGACTCTGCTCCTCGTTGACCTGTAGGGCCGGGTCAGAAGTTGAGCACCAGGAATTACAGGTTTTGTTTCTTCTCTCACCTGCGGTCATGATCTGTGGAGAACAAAAGAATAAGATGACAGATACAGGAAACCGAATTATCATTGTTCTCAGTGTCTCCATGGTGACCGGGTGAGGAGTTCTGCCATCTTTGAGATGATCTGATTTATTTTTTACATTTTTTTTTAGCCTCTCCTGACCTAATAACATAATTTGAGAGTTTCAAAAATTAATTACGGGGTGTCACTCTCAAATTCCTGAATCAACTTAATTATGATTCACAAGTTATAGATTTAATCTGATTTATTACCTTTAATGTTTCAATTAAATGCTAAATAATTCACTTTCATAATCAGTTTTACTTGAATAAGAATTTAAACCGAACTTAAATTAGCAAAGTTATTCATTCTTACATTAAAAAATAATATAAATTAATTTATATAATCTAAATAAAAGTTTTAGAGGAAGATATATTAATTATTACAGCTGGTATGTAAAGGTCAGTCTTAATAAAATCATTGTTAGTTAAAGAGAAACTTTGTATGAGTGATTACATATATATATTTTTAAAAGTGTCTGCATTACACTTGCCCTTTTCTTAAACCATATTTCTTTGGATTCCAACACCTGGGACTTTTATTCTGAAATTCTTTTAAAGTTCCCATGTGATATTTTTTTAATTATGATTATGAAGTTTTTAACCAAAATCCCACAACCTAAATGTCTTAAAAAGCCGTTTTCCATGTTGATCTGAAGCCTCCATTTCCAAAATCTCCTCTGAGGGGGCGTGGCTTTTGGAGCTGATTTTCATTGGAGGGGGACTTTAAGGACTTTCAAAGTAACACAGAAATTTGGTGGTTTATTGGTATCTTAAAAATCTTAAATTCCCACTCCGATCATCTTTTGATCCATTGTAAAAGCGTTCCTAGTGTTCTTTTAATTATGGTTATGCTGTTTTTAAGTCAAAATTAAAAAATCTTGTGTTGTTTTCTTGGATATACTACCTACAAAGCCGCTGTAGTTCATTAGAAATGAATGTGAATGGGACTTTTGGCTTGAAGCAAGCCCGCCCCCCTTCCCCTCCCTCTTGCTGAGAGCCTTGAGCAAGGAGTTTGTGGCCCGTCCAATATTATTATATACATAACAAATATAATCTTCAAGAAATACTCAAAAATAAAATGTCTTTTTTTAGAAAAATATTTCAAGATGAAGTACAAAGCACCCAAAACTAGATTTATATCAGAGTGAGCATTTGCTTAATTACTGCTCTCAAAGGTTGTATTTTTCACTGGAACGTGAAGCAGCACGCCTCCACCAGCGTAAGATGATGGATTTACACCTCCTCATTTTACCTTTCTGCTGATCACATTCAAGACTCCTTACAATTGGCTGCACCAAAGGACAGCACTGATTTGCGCTGAAGAATTTGGGGCAAAACCAACAGACTATTATAATGTTGCACACAAAAGAAGGTGCAGCAAAATACTCCTGTGGTTTTCCCAGCGTGCCGTAACAAGCGTTGCAGTTTGGAACCTACAGCGTCTGACGGCTGTGGTTGCTCTGTGTTCCTGCAGGTATGACGGGAACTCTCTCCTCAGCAGTATCGAATGTTACGACCCAGTTCTCGACTCCTGGGAGGTCGTCACTTCAATGGCAACCCAGCGCTGCGACGCCGGTGTCTGCGTCCTTCGAGAAAAGTGAGCTCACGTTGGAGGGCGAGCAGACAGGAGGACCTTTCTTACAAGCATCAGAGCCACAGAGACGTATGTAAGATGCAAACAGAAGCTCAGATAAATCAATAAAAACGTGCCGCAGCTACGCCTCCAGAGGACGGTGGGGCCTTCTTCAGTCAAACTGCCACAGCATCACAAGAGCCCGTCACTAATGCATGACTCTTGGGTGGTTCCTGTGTCTGTCATACCTGTGAGATTATTTTTTCAGTGTCTTCAAAGTGCAATATATTTTTACTCATCAGAAAAAAAAAGAAAGATGGAGCGGGTTTAGACTCCAGTTGCTGCTATACGCCTTACATCCAACATCAAACACTCATGTTGCCTCGATTTTACTGACACTTAACCGCGACTGAATGGACTCGATGTGACGTTTACGCGCTCATTATTGGGTCGGGGGGTAGAAACCCTGCTGTGCATTTCTTCGCCTGTAAGCATTACTTTTGAATGGAAAAATCACTTTATTACAAAAAAAAAATATTTCTTAAAAGTTATATTCAAAGATGCTTTTAGAAAGAGTTGCATGTTATTTCTTTTTTTGTACTATTTTTGTCTCCATGTTGCATTAAAGTTGGGACAAATAGGATGCAAAGTCCTGACAGCTGTCGCCTGGGAAGAAAAGACAAAATAAAAACATTATATTAAAAAAAAGACTTTTTTTTTTTATCTGTGATGCAGCTAAACACCCAACAAACAATATGGATCATTGTTTTCCTGCTCTCACTCACAAAAACTCTATTATTTCTATTTTTTCCTATTTATAATGGAGTTGCTTCAACTTTATTAAAAAGTCCACCATGACAGTTCCATTCATCCTCTTACCCTGTTGGATCCTTTCGGGGTTGTCCCGGCTATTGTTGGACGAAGGATTCCATTGATGATAAATTAAATGAAAAATAAAGTGCAGTAAAACACTAAAATTGATCATATCCTAGATTTCTACGGTCCACAAAGTCTAAAACATCAGATGGAGAACAAAGAGACCGGCACAGAAACAACAAAACATCATTATCGTCAACATTCTGTCCAAATTCTATCACTACTCCTTAACCCAGAAGAGGGAAAACTAGGGCCGGGAGCCACAAACTGTTTAATTTGGCCAACCAAGTTAAAATAAGTTATTTCATTAATCCTAATTATTGCTTTTTTTCCCATGTATTTCAGGTTTCTCCACACTACAGAAACATTGATGTTTGTTTAGGTGCTGAAAATGATCTGCATTCATGCAATGTTGGAAGATTTGTAGTTTTTCTGATGTTCACGAGTGTTTTTTGAGTCAGACGAGTATTTTTCCGATTATTTCCAACACCGCATGAACGCAGCATTTCTTTAAGTTTGCCTTTTTCCCTGAGGGACATCATCGTATTGGTGCAATTGACATTAAAATTAAAATTAAAAGTTTTGAAAGAAAAACTCCAATAAAATATATATGAATTTGAATCACAGTTGAAGCATCTTTTGATCCAAATTCCATATAATTTCTTTCTCGAATGTTGTGGATTAGCAAATATCCACATCAGCTCCTGCTCCAAAACTCCAACAGTAACCTGGACTTGAATGTACTTTAAACCAGGAATCCCCAAATTACGCCCCGCCCAAACACTATCAGAGACTCATGATTTTATTTTCTTCTCAATCTGCCCGACGTTACGTTCAGGCTGTGATTGTTACTCTCTTCTGTTGGCGTACAAACCGACCCCAACCCCACGTCAGAGGAGGAAACGGTTTTGTGGCCCCTTCAAGAAAAAGTTTGGGAACCCCTGCTTTAGATTCTTGCTCACTATTTATTTTTTATTTATTTTACTCCTAATTTGACCAATTTGCTGAAGTAAAAACCTAATTAATATAAACATTTCATGAAGACTATTTATGAATCCACTCTGTTCTGATGATGAAAACTTAGATGATCAAATCAATAACTCACATATATATTTTTCATAGTGTGACATATGCTTCAAATACGATGCATTAGCATTGGTGCACAGTAGCTTTTGCAGAGACTTCTGGGAAATTTCCAGAACACTGAATTTTGAAACTACAATTCTAAAATTACAAAAAAAAAAAACTGTGCATTGATGATTGCTACATTGGCAAATATAGAGCACAATGCATTGTTTTGGCAGATTTTTTCATTTTAAGAAAATGTATTTTTAATAAATCACCCCAATTTTCATCATCAGAACACAATGGATTTATATATATATCAATAATTATTTAAATAAATAATTCATATTTATTAAGCATGGTGTCTGAATGGCTTTTAAAATCAAACCTGCACTATATAGTAGTTTGGGAGTACTGAGGGAATTTGGACACAACTATTATATTTACAAATATAAAGCTTAGACAAACATAGAAACACTGGAACAGCTGTTAGAAGACCAGACAGGTTCTAGTTAGTGACTGTACAACGACAAACACTTTAATGGAGGAGAAGTCAGTGGAAACATCCAATGTTTAAAATTCTGAGTAATCCTTCAAACCACATCTAGTTTTAAGTAAAAATTGAAGTCCTGAATCAGAGTAACCAGTCAAACCGTCCAGAAAACGTGTTTTAAAAGACAATTTGTCTCAAAATTCCTTTAAAAAATTACCCATTATACTTCAACACAGGTGTACAGTCCAAGCGGCTCTGTGAAACACAGTGGAGGTAGTATCATGGTTGGGACTCTCTCTGCTTCTTCTGGTACAAGTGTTTAAATCTTCACAAGATGGCAGCAAAATAAGCATGTTGTGAGAGGAATCATCTTAATGTAGGACCTAAAGCAAGAATCCAAAACAAGAAGGGAGTTTATCAGAGGCAAGTTTTAGATAATGCTCTCATTAATCAGAGATGGGTTCACACACACAATGATGTCCCTGATAAAAAAGTTTAAATCTAAAATGTTCAGTTTAGACCAAAACTCAAAGAAATTCTCTTCTTGTTTCTATACTTTTATATATGGAAGTATATAAACACCAAAGAAAATCTTGTTTCTGGTCATACTAAGGACAGTTTTCCCCTGTAAATGTGCCGTCTCACTCTTAAATCTTTCTTAAAAACCTTAATTCATTTTACTAACTTCATTGTTCGCATTAAAGCTTTAATGTAACGTTGTTCTAGCCAATGGTTAAATCTTTGGTGAGCAGAACTGTGCAGCACGTACAAAATACTTCAAGTTTTATCTCATCTCTCGCTTTCATGAATGCAATAAACCATGAAGAAAAGCTTCAATCAAAATTCCTTTTATTTTCTGATCAAAAGATTCAAACTAAGCAGCGTGTGTGTTTTTTATCTCATTATCAAGTCTGTGAAACATAAAGAAAAGCAGCAGAAACGATTAAGACGACAGAATGTTGCCCAAATGTGCTTCTTTTCAACGCCTGCAAGTAATGACAAGCCTGAAGATGGACAGAAACAACAACTGAGGGGGAGAAATGGCTCGATGTGAGCAGAAAGTTACCATCCTTCCCCTCCCTCCATGCGAGCTCCCTCCTCGTGGAAGCTCATATAAAGAGTCTCCAGGAGTCCCGTCCTAACAGACCCTGCAGAGGAGCAGCACCGTGACTGTAACTCCAGCTTTCTACACCAGATTTTCTCTCCTGGAGGAACATGGTAAGACACATTTACTAAAAAAATGTTTTTTTAATCATTTTTTTCTTTTTTGTTGCGTAATAAATTCTATAATTGCTTCTCATATGTTCAGTCTAATACTTCCAAACTCCAAAGAGTTTCTGTTCTTCGCTCTCTATTTTAACTTCTCTTTTCAGTCTGTCTCACAAATGTCACTCAACACTAAAAAAATCATCTAACGGGACGTTCTCCCCCCAGAAACAACAAAAGGAAATTTCATACAAGTTGATACAGGAATGCTGCAGGAGCCGTGCATTCAATGCTGTTTAAATGGGTTTGAGGGAATTCATTTAGCAAATAAACTTTTGATTAACCAAAAAAGAATAAACAGCTTTTATATATATATATATATATATATATATATATATATATATATATATATATTCTGAATTTCTTATTGTGTACATTTAATAATGCATTAATCATATTATTCAAACTAAACATCAAAGCTTTAAAGACTCAACTATTTGAAAAAACATTTAATTATCACGTTTTCTTCTTCAAAACTAAATTAGTAACATTAGTTGTACTTTTTTGCAGTTTAAAAGGTTTTAACGGGAAAATTTGAAATCCATATTACTAAAAGTTTGCTTTTTGCGAATAAAGATGATTTAGAATTTGAAGTACTATATTTAAAGTTATTGTTTAAGACAGTTTACACAATTATTTTGCTTTTATCTTAAATAATATACATTTTTCAGAAAGTGCTTAGTTTTATTCTTACATTGAGATTTTTCTGAGACTGAACCGTTTTAGCAGGAAGAAGTTTTCTGTTAAAGGGTAACCAAACCCTAAATCAATTTTTTTTTGGCTGTTGACTCTTTTTAAAATGAGCTGTCTGTTAGTCATTGCCAAATTTTTTGAAAAATTAAAATAAACTTGTTTAATTCTTAAAAATATAGTCTAAAACCGTCTGTGTGTTGCCCCCTACAGGTTGAATCGATGTATTACATGTGAATTTCGTGATTGGTCAAACCGTTGAAGTCTCCAGTAATGATAACAGTCCTGTTCCCCAGCTCCGCCCCACTGACTGGATTCTCAAATTTCGGTTGTGGGTGGAGTCAGCCTCCGACCTCTCTGTTTGGTGACCCTTTAAACAGTTTGACTTAAAAATCGCCAAAAACCTTTTCTGACTCCATCGTGTCTCTCTGCACAGAGAGAGTGCATCTCCATCCATGTGGGCCAGGCGGGGGTCCAGACGGGAAATGCATGCTGGGAGCTGTTCTGCTTGGAGCACGGCGTCGGTCCGGATGGAGTCTTCCTGGACGATCCCGCCGAGCCCAACTCGCGAGAAGATCCGTTCAACACGTTCTTCAACACCGGCAGCTTTGGCCGCCACGTTCCGAGAGCGATCTACGTCGACCTGGAGCCTTCGGTCATAGGTGAACGTTTGTGCCATCAGTCTGCACTTTGATCGGCAGCTTTTTAGTGACAAATGGAGGTGAACACTCAAAAAAAGGGAAAAAAATTCTTATTCAAAAAAGCTAAATATTGTTATGGAGACATCTGAGTTCATCTTTCAAGGCTTTCTCCTGTGACCTTTGACCTTTAAGCTTGAATCGAGCTCCATTTCAACAAAGATTTTCAAATAAAACAGAAATCTATCATGCTAAATATAATGTTCTGTGGTAATGGATTGATCTGGGTGTTTCTTCAGATGAGGTGAGGGTTGGGAAGTACAGGGAACTCTTCCACCCTGAACAGCTGATCTCTGGAAAGGAAGACGCAGCCAACAACTACGCCCGAGGTCATTACACCGTCGGGAAGGAGATCATCGACGGAGTCATGGAGCGAATTCGGAAAATGGTGAGATGATAAACTAAATATATTATTTTTAGCTTTATGTTGCACCTTTTTAATGCAACTCCATGTAGTTTTAAATTAAAAGCAAACATACTAGATCGACTATTATTTTGTCATTTATTTTGCTTTAGGATTTTCTTTTTGTGAATATATTTCCATATACATTTAAGGAAAAAAACAGGAGTAACTAATGAAGGCTGACATGAAAGCCATTTATCAAACAAACAGGAGGAGCAAAGCCTTGACAAGAATAAAAGAAGTCAGAAAATAGGGAGAGTTGGGGCTAAAACAACATCTACTGTATTCTGCTGCAGGTGTGTCTCGCTGACAGATAGTAAAAAGTGAACAAAAACTAAAAGATTTCCACTTTAAAGCAAAGCTGGAGCTGAGGTGGAGCTGTCATAACTACATCCGTTAAACTAACAGTTTTCCTGCAGTTACAAGAAAAGGGATTTCAGGAAACTCAATGCAGTGACAACATCTTCACATCCAGCTGGCTCTTTTGAGGTTGCTGGAGCCTATACCAGCTACTGTTGAATGAAGGAACCCAGCTGGGATTTGAACCAGAGCCTTCTAGCTGTGAAGCCACAGTGCTAACCACTACACCACCATGCCACTTTCAGTTAAAGCATTAGTATTTAGAATCACTGCGCTCTTTTGATGGTTTATTTAGCACTATTCTGTTTTTTTTAATTAATGTGTAAATTCTAGGATTTTTTAAATGTCAAAATGAAGTAAAAGTCCTCTTTTTTATTGTAAGAACAAAGTTTGACTGATGTCTAAAACAAATATGATGCACAATATTTTAATTGAACAAAAGCCAAAAATAAATATCCAACATTTAATTTTTTTTTTGTCTTTTAATCAAAAATATTGCATTTGATCCTTCCTTTTTTACCATTTAAGATGATTTTTAGGTTTATTATGAATATTCATCAATGTTTTAGCATAACAAAAACATAAATATGCCAGAATTAGCACAAATGCTTAATTACATTGTTGTCCTAAGGCAGGTAAAAGATAAAAACATGGAAACATATTTATAAATATCTTTATAAATAATTACTCATAAACAATGTTTTATTCTTTTATAGTAATTTTCAAAAGATTTAACATTGAGCTGTTATATTAGCATTAGCTCATTTGGCTAATTTTCCATCTACTGAGGTTTTTTAAGGGTAATTTAGAGTTTAGCTTCTATTTTAGCAACATGCTAACGTTTTTGGCTAATTGGTTTACAGAGGAATGTTGGGCTCTAGTATTTAAGCAACATACTAGTTTTTTTTGCTAATTTGGCAACTATTAAGGTTTTTTTGTACTAATTTGCTTTCATATTAAAGCAACACACTAAATATTTTTTGCAAAAATATAATGTATTGAGGATTTTTAAGCAATTTTTTAACATTTTTTTTCACAAATTAACTTCAACTTCAGCACTTTTTATAGTTCTTTAGCAAAACTTCCAGTCTTTTAGCAAATTTAACATTTTACAAATAGCTTTTCAGCAAATCCCTTCAGCAATTAAAGTAAATTGCTCCACCATTTTCAGCAACTACTTTCAGTAAACAGCATTCAGGTTTATCACAGGTAATGCAACTTTTCTAGTCTTCTTTTAGCTTCAAATGTACTCATATATAGACACTACTGGTGACGTTTGTTCGTCGGTTGACACGGTTGAGGCTTCTTTAAACTCCTCCTCAGACGGATCAGTGCACCGGTCTGCAGGGATTCCTGGTCTTCCACAGCTTCGGAGGGGGCACCGGTTCAGGTTTCACCTCTCTCCTGATGGAGCGTCTGTCGCTAGACTACGGCAAGAAAGCAAAGCTGGAGTTTGCCGTGTACCCAGCTCCCCAGGTGTCCACGGCGGTGGTGGAGCCCTACAACGCCATCCTGACCACCCACACCACCCTGGAGCACTCCGACTGCGCCTTCATGGTGGACAACGAGGCCATCTACGACATCTGCCGGCGCAACATGGACATCGAGAGTCCGGGATACACCAACCTCAACAGACTGATTGGTCAGATCGTGTCCTCCATCACGGCCTCGCTCCGTTTCGACGGCGCCCTAAACGTCGACCTGACGGAGTTCCAGACCAACCTGGTTCCATTCCCTCGCATCCACTTCCCTCTGGTGACTTATTCGCCCATCATCTCTGCGGAGAAGGCGTACCACGAGCAGCTGACCGTGTCCGAGATCACCAGCTCCTGCTTTGAACCGACCAATCAGATGGTCAAATGCGATCCTCGTCAAGGCAAGTACATGGCCTGTTGCATGCTGTACCGAGGGGACGTCCTCCCCAAAGACGTGAACGCCGCCATAGCAAGCATCAAGACCCGCCGCTCCATCCAGTTTGTTGACTGGTGCCCGACTGGATTCAAGGTGAGTATAGCTACCCAATGCAGGAGTGCGGCTGGACGTTCCACATTCATACAGATATTATTTTGTCCTGGACAGGTGGGCATCAATTATCAGCCTCCAACTGCAGTCCCTGGAGGCGACCTGGCCAAAGTTCAGCGTGCTGTGTGCATGCTGAGCAACACCACCGCCATTTCTGAGGCCTGGTCCCGCCTCGACCACAAGTTTGACCTGATGTACGCCAAGCGTGCGTTTGTTCATTGGTACGTGGGCGAGGGCATGGAGGAGGGGGAGTTCGCGGAGGCCAGAGAGGACCTGGCCTGCCTGGAGAAGGATTATGAGGAGTTGGGCCGGATGAGTTCCGACTCTGAAAACGACGATGAAGAAGTCTAGTGCTACGTTCACACTGGACAAGCAGGGAGGGGCTTCTTCTTCTCTTTCTACAGTTTACTAGCGCATGTCCGCCACCTATAGTTGAAAGAGGCTTGTGGGAAATGTCGAAGCGGAGATAATTTTGCCTCAGGTTTATTATTTCATTTGGTGAAAGACACGTATAATTCTGGCCGAACAAAAACCACAATTATCAATTTCTCCCCGTGACTTAAAGGGGACGTCATCCATACGTCACTACCAAATCCAAGTCCCTGATTGGTCAACCTGGTTTGACTTTCGCAGATTTTGTATGTAGAGTCCACTGTAAATAGCTACGTATGAACGTGAGAGTTTTAAATACGCAAACCTGATACACACATTTACGCATTTTATCAAAGACTTTTCACTGGAAGTGATGGTTTGAACGCGCACTGCAGAGGGCGGCGTGATTTCATCCTAACACCACAGTCAGACTATTCTCCCGCTAAACCACAGAAAGGAAATTTCTGTCTAATTTGTACAAAATATACAGTATCTTCTAGGTTTTTATTTAAATCTGAAACCTTTGGAAATAGTTACCTATGATGTCACATTATTAATTTTTAGTAACCATAAAAAATGGGTATTATTATACTTCAAATGACGATTTTCTCTTAACTAATAAAGTTTTTTTCTTCTCGTTGTTGTTTACATTTTACATCAAATAAAGATTTAACAAGTGTCAATTTTTACCCCATTTTGATCCACAATTTCATTCATTTGAAGTACTATAAACAGATTGTACAGTTATGGATGGATGGATATGGTTTATCTCAAGTAATTTTAGCTATTTAAAACACCAAAATGTAAAAGAAAAGATATATATTTACAGACATGATTGCTCATAATCATAAAGACATATATGAACTTGTGCCTTCAGTAAACACACACGACACATTGCATTAAATATAATTAATAATTGACATTATTTACTTTTTTTAGTTCCCATAATCCAATTTAAATTCTGTTTAAAGTTATTAATTCTGTTAAGTGTTGTGCCATTTATTTCTAAACTATAAAACATTAAAGATTACTTGTTCAAAAGTAATCCTTTACATTTTTACTCTATGAGTATTGTATTGACCCCTGTAGTACTACATTATTACTCCTAAGTACTGTTTTTTTTTTCTATGATTTGTGACAAATATATTTCAGATTTGATGTAAAATTGACTTTTATTTTAATTGTGTACATTATTAGTGAAGGTAAAACACCAGGCAAAAAGTTACACTTATTATTGGAGGACGCTTATCTTTATTCAGTTTAGTCCAAACTAGTGAACATAAATGAAAAAGGAGAAGAAAGAAGCAAAATAGAGAAGCAGAAACTCGTGTGCTAAAACAGTGCTACCGTAAAAAAAAACAGCAGATTCACATCCAGCCTTCAACCACAAACAAACAGATAATAGCTCTTTGAAAAACAGGATTAAACCCGTTTATTAAGAACACATAAATCTAAAGTGTAGTGTCGGTCTCCATGAAGCCTCTACTAGAAAATGTGGCTCAGTAATTTAAGTTTAGAGTGACTGAAAAAAAAAGCTGACAAAATAATTTTGTTTGTGCTGTTTTCACATGTTTAGCCTCACAGTAATGCTGCATTTGTGTGGTTAGTCTGTTATAATGCACAAGTTACTAAACATGTGAGGAGGACGATATTATGAAAAAGTTTGCACATTAAAATATGATGTATTCTTCAATGAATGAAGAAATGCTCAGAAACGCAAAATTGAACCCTAAGTTCTTTATATTGCCAGAAAGATGCCTCAAAAACATGTTAAAAAAAAAACAAAATCACAATTTTATGAATTTTTCACAATAGAAAATAAGCTGAAAAGAAGATAATCAAGAGTCGCATCATCAAATTCATTTCACAATTTGATTACACAAACAGAAGCAGACAAATAAGCGTTTATTCTGACAAACAAACGTATATAAACGTCTGTTTTTTTTTTGTCAGAACGGCCTGTGACGGAGGCAGAAATACACATCTAATCATCAGTTAATTCATCTTCACCTCTCATTTTGCTGTGTGTCAGAGGGTGCACACCTGGTCTCTTTTTCCTGACATTTGCCCTCATAGATTGAGCGTCTGATGACCTTTCCATAAGGAAATGAACAGGCAAAGCAGAGCAGCTGGCCGCGCCGCTTAAACACAGAACAATGGAGAGGACATCTGAGCTGACGGTTTTAATGAAGGATTTTCTTAATGTGTGGTGTTTTCAAGTGTTTCATGGTAGTTGCTGTATGTTCAGCATCCAGGAGCTGGTGGGTGTAAGCAGGAAGTGAGGATTGCAGTGGAACCCCTCTGGGATAGGCTCCAGCAACTCTGTGACCCATAGGGGGATTCAAGTGGTTTGAAAAATGAATAAATAGATTTTTTTTACTGGAGACTAGTAATAAAAGACAGTGAATGCCATAAGAACATGTTAAAAACACAATTTCTGTTGCTTTTTGCACAAAATGGATAAATGTTGGTTGAATCTGTTTTCTCAAAACAGCAACTTCAACCTGCAAGGATTATTGAAGCATAAAATCATAAAATATGTCCACCGGTTCCAAAAAAGAAACAGGAAAAAAGGGGGGTGATTTTTTTTTTTTTTTCTTTGAAGGAGTCCATTTTTATTCCTCCACTGACTGACTGACGAAGCTGGTGTTGAGTGGCAGATGTTTTCAAACATTTGTGAGCAACAACCAATCAAACTTCTCACTCTGGCTATTTAAACAACGACTCCCGGTAGCCTGGAGGTGTCACCTGCTGGTATCCATCCGCGCCAGCGTAAACATATAATAACGCATTAAAAATGGCTTTTTGATGTCAATAATGACGCGGTGCTTCGCAAAATGATCAACATTTGATCTTTTACGTTGACCACACTTCGCTGCCATGTCTAGCAGCTCGACGGTTCAATAGAAAAAAAGTCTGAATCCGTCGGTTGAGTTTTGAATAGATTTTTTTAAGTATCTAGCATCATGGCCGCCCATGAGTGATGCTGCTATGAAAGATGTTCTGCATTTGTCTATAAAAAATAAAAAAATAAAATAATTATAATGCTTTATTCAAATTAAAACTTAATAAAGTACACTAAGAGCAACAAAAATAACAACATAAACATACATTCTGCAAGTGAATGACTTAAAACAAACAAAAAAAATCTTCTTGTTGAAGTTTATTATTCTTAATATAAAAGCTAGGGTTGAAGGAAAATGTTTTTGGGTACATCTGGAGCTTTTTTTTAGGATTTACAACTTTGTTAAAAGATAGCACATTTATATAACTTTATATGGATGCATTTTAAATTCTGTATTTTTAAAAAATAAATATAAATTCACTTTTTCTAGCAATATGTATTAAGAATCAGCTTGGTTCAGATTTTAATACAAAATACTCATCATAATTGTACACATTAGCTATAAAGTGGTTATAAAGTAAAAATAAAATAAATATAAGCAATGTTTATTGAATTGATATGTTTATAGTTATGTAATAAAGCAATTTGATGACTAAAAAGTGCTGAAGTGGTGCGCTTCACTAGAAAATGTGTCTGGTAACTAGTTTTTTTGGCGGACGTGCTCACTGCCTTGGAACATTCTCTTCACTGTGCGTGGATGTGTACGTGTGTGTGTGTATGTGTGTAGGCTATGTGTGTAATCTGCCTCATCTCGTGTTGATGTCGACTTGCTGCAACCGACTCTGGCGACCAATATACGGGATCCAATCAAACTAATCAGGGGGTGAAAAGTGGCTCAGTTAAAACACGCCGCCTCCTGCCCTGACATGTCCAGCCCGAGCTTCCACAGGGTCGAAACCGTGAGCCAGCCTCGACCGGACGAGTTTAAGCCTCCTCCGGAGTGCCCGGTCTTCGAGCCCAGCTGGGAAGAATTTCGAGATCCGTATGCGTTTATCAATAAGATCCGCCCCATCGCAGAGAAAACGGGGATTTGCAAAGTCCGACCACCTCCGGTGAGTGCGAAGAATTGCTTTGCGACGTTTCCGCGGCGCGGATGCTGAGTTTAGTTTGGATGAACCGAGCCCTGGGATTTAAAGGGACTGTTCAACATGGCGGATGCTCGCTTGTGTTCATTCTTTGTGCTGCCGCCGCTAGCCGCCTCTCGCTATTTTTTTTTTTAAAACCGTCTAACTTTGGCCCCCTCCGAACGCCCCGCCGGTCCGCCGCTGACCTTACGGGCCGGAAGCGGGCCTAGACGGCGAGTTTAGGGTGGATTTGTGGCGGTGGCTGCTCGCGGCTTGGCCGGAGCGAGCCGCTTATCAGCTCGGCTAAGGCTAGCTCAGCTCACCCGCGACCTGTCATCATGAGGCTCGCGGCGTTGACACAAGTGGCAATGCGGAAGCCATTCTGATGCGTGATAGTAATAAAGTGAGCATTAACGTGACATAACCTTCAAAATAAAATAAAAAACTAAAAAAATGTTTAGCTAAATGTTGCGTAAAACCAACGTCAATATTGAAAGTGGCAGTTGGAGGTTTATCACTTTGAGCTCGCGCCCTTCTGAAACCTTTGTAGCAAAACAAAAAACATTTTTTACGCATTATTTCACAATAAAACACACATTTAAACCATTTAACGTACAACGAAGCCAGAAAAAAATAAACTTAATTTTATTTAAAAACTAAATTGGTGTGACCTTAAAAGTTGAGGTTAAATTAGCCATGTTCTTCATGAAAACAAGCTGATAAAGCGTCCAGCAGAGTCTTCATGTTGGAGGGTGTTGTCCTCCATGTTGGCTTTGTGGTAAGCTGGGATGGTGGATGAGTCTTCCATCTGGCCATTTTGTGCAACGGTAGGGTGGTGTTGTTGATCACCCCTTTTTTGCACTTAAAACTTGGGGTCCTCCTTGTGTTTAATTATTCACTTTTGATCTGGGGTTCCAAAGTGGGGCACAACTGTGTTTCACTACCAACAGGCCCCGATTCTCAGCCTGAAAAAAAAAAAGTTGAATTATTTCACTTTTCCTATACAGTTCAACAAATCAGCCCCCTCAAAAAGCATATTCAAGGTTGAAACTAAAATCTTTGTTGGTGAGATGTTGGGCTACTACGACAGATTTTTGACCTTCAAACTTCCCTGATTGTTTTTTTAGGACTGGCAGCCTCCATTTGCTTGTGATGTCGACAAACTGCATTTTGTTCCTCGTATTCAGAGGCTCAATGAGCTGGAGGTGAGTTTTGTTAATCAGATTATACGTTTTGACTGTTATCTTTGTGCTAAAAAAAACCTACAGTAGTTCCTCCTTCCTGCATGCTAATTCTCTGCTAACTTTAATGTTTATTCATTTGTTCTTATTTCGTATTCCTTCCTTCTAGGCACAAACTAGAGTCAAGCTCAACTTCTTGGACAAGATTGCTAAATTTTGGGATCTGCAGGGATGTTCCCTGAAGATTCCTCATGTAGAGCGGAAGATTCTGGATCTGTATAAGCTGTATAAGGTTGGTTGTTGGTTGCAGTGTGGCGTGGTGATCTCAGCTCTGACCGAAAGTCTCTGTCGTCTCAGCTGGTTGCAGATGAGGGGGGATTCGAAATCGTCTGCCAGGACCGTCGGTGGACCAAGATCGCTCTCCAGATGGGCTACTCCCCCGGCAAAGCCATCGGGTCGCACCTGCGGGGCCACTACGAGAGGATCCTCTACCCCTACACGCTGTTTCAGAGCGGCGCCAACCTGCTGGTGAGCATTGGAATGACATTTTACCATTAAAAACGATTGTGTAAGTTTCTAACCCTGCTGTCGTTTTTAAGCTCATCCAATTTCCCATTTGATCATAAAATCATTGAAGTCTAATTGTCAGATGGCGGCATGTTTTGTCCTTTAAACCCCCTAACGTTCCATCACAAGAGAGACCTCTGGATTGGTTCTGCGTGGCCTCTTGGACGGGTCACTTTAAATTGTGTAATTACAAAAGCTCTCTCTTGCCTTAGGCACCAGATCTGGCTTCCAAACTGATGCGTTTGGAGGCTGATCCTGAACTTGAACAGGTACGTTTGTGATCGCGGAGCCGCTCGTCATCATTATTAACAAAAAAGAAAAAAAACATGCATGTTTATCTGAAAGGTTTTTGGGGGTTCCTATTTGCAGATTTAATTCTTTAACACTGGAGCTCCAGTGTTTATGTTCTTTGATTTACTGTAATTTTTAAGTTGTTGACTAGATCAATGTAATTCCGGTAGATTTTGAAGGAGAAAAGTCGGTTTTCTCCTTTAAAATCTACCGGAATTACATTGATTGTGTCAATGGTTGAAAAGTTACACCATGTTAAAGATTTGTGTTTAAGTATGGCGTCAAATTTCAGCCAAAACTCTTGAAACCTCTTCTTGTGGGAGTATTCTTACGCTCCTAAAACTAGTTCGCCCTCTCGTGGAGGACTGTGCACCAGTGTGAAACACAACATTAAAGGAAATAACAAACAAACCAGTAAATACATATGTATCATTCGTTTTTCAAATTAAAACTAAAGTAGGGAAAAACTGCCTGCTTTATTTATTTATCAATTTCTAAACTACTGTAGAAAAGCAAATTGTTTTTGATGTTCTTGTGTTTTAAAAATCGAAAATGAAGGAAAAACATAAATTTAAGCTCAACCAATCAATAATCGATTCATAAAAATATAAATCGATTCACATAAAATGAAAATACGCTAGCTTGATGCTAACGTTTGATGGAATTTCCCATAGGACGGCTAATGCTAACGCTCGGTTGACCTAAATATACATTGCTGACTAAATTAACATCACAGGCATGAATTTTCCAAACTATTTTAAGGAAATATTTCTTAGAGTAAACATTTGTGGTCTAAAACATCATTTTTTGCTCATACTTTCTTCTTCTTCTGGAATAAGGTGTAATGTTATAGTGCGATCGCCACCTAGTGGTCAAACTGAAACGCCCTGCAGGAGAAGCAGAACAACGTTTACAATGTTCACAGTATGATAATAACAATCTCATTATTTCACTAATACATTTTACAGTACGTGAACTGTTTCAGATTTATATAATTATATTCCTAGCATATAGTAGATTATTAATGTATTTGTAAACAATTTGTAAACGTATTTGTAAACGTTCCCGTTGAACATTCCTTGCAAGTACGTGTGGACTTAGCTATATGCTCAATGGAGAGTTTTGGCCGAAATTAGACGCTATATTTAAGTGTCACCGGCGAACCTTGAGGTGTTAAAGGGCTAAAGCGGTCACGGTTTTTATTTATTTATTTATTTGTATGGTTCTGTGGTTTAAAACATGATGGATTTCTGCTGCAGAGGCTTTATAGAGAATCATCACCATCAGGCAGAAACACTTTAAAGCAGCGTTCTACGTTAATGGTTTAAATATCTACACAAACATATTGCAAACATATTTCCTTCTGACTTCCTGCTGTTAATGTGACACTTCACGTTATTGCACACACTTTTATGAACGCAGCGGTCTACGATGATGATTATTTAAGGTAGCCTTCAGCCTCAGCACCACTCAGTCCTCCCCTTTCAATTTGCTATACTTTTTACTAACTCAATTCCCCTCCTGATCTTCTTCCTATGGATGCCAAATATTTACTGATGTGGCTCTAACTCCTCTTTCAGCCAACTTACTATCTACTGTAGTGGATCTTCAGATTACTTAAATTATTAAAATATGCTTCAAATTCTCACGTTTTTGACCTTGTGAACCTTTTTTTTTTGGTCCCCTTGACGGTGTTTCCACAGTCACCCAAGTGCAACCATCAGGTTGTGGTTTTAACGGCTCGCTGTGTTCCCTCAGTGCGTTCAGAAGCCAGTCCCGCCAGAGGAGAGCGTCGACAGCAAGGAGCTCAAGCTGCAGGAGCTCAAGCTGCAGGAGCTCAAGCTGCAGGAGCAGGCTCAGAGGCTGCCCGCCCCCGGGCCTGACACTTGCCCCAGTGCGCGCAGAGCCAAGCGCATGAAGTGTGAGGTGCGAACCGCAGACACTCGGCTTTCGCTCTGCTCGCCACACGTTTCCTGTCACGTCACGTTTGATGTCTTCTCAAGCGCCCACCAGTTTCACTTGGCCTCTCTTAAATAGATCACCTGTGTGAAGACGGAGCCAGGTGAGGCCGGAGACAACAAGCCCAATTTGAGGCGCCGGATGGGCTCTTTTGTGGCCAAACCAGAACCA
>NC_050518.1:17611177-17697208 GCF_002922805.2 Oryzias melastigma | reverse complement strand
CTGTGACATTTAAACCAAGCTTGAAAGCACTTGCACTCCCACTCAGATCTAACAACTTGATATCAAAGATGACAAACGTCCAGAGCGCCAAAGAAAGGCTTTAACTGCTGCTTGCAAACTCATTACGTTGGTGTTTGTCACTGTCTTGTAGAAAAAGAGATTCCTATCGTAGTGAAGCAGGAACCGCTGGAAATTAAGGAACCAATCATTGAAGCTGACAAATCCAAGTCCCGGTACAAGAAAATGATCCCCCTGGTCACTCCAAATCCAGTAAGAAGGCCCGCCTTGTTTCAGGTCTTTGAAAACTCTTAAAGCAGAGACACAAAACCTCGTTTGTGTGTCCTTTTGTTGTCCAGGTGGATCTGGTTGTGTGTCTGGTTTGTGCCAACGGGGGAGATGAGGACCGCCTGTTGCTGTGTGACGGCTGTGACGACAGCTACCACACCTACTGTCTGATCCCCCCGCTGCACGACGTCCCCAGAGGAGACTGGAGGTGCCCCAAGTGTCTGGCTCAGGTGACAATAAACAGCTCAGACTAACCTCGTTAAAGGATTTGAACCCATTTGGGTTATAAATGGACGAGGGCTGTAAACGGACAAAAAAGTATGCAACCATTGACTATATATAAGAACTGGAGCGAGAGAGTGTGGCTTTACCCACTTCCTGCTCCAACCAAATGAAATCAATTCAGTCACATATTTTTGGCAATACGGATGGTGCCATATTGGAGCCAGGCAGTAAGCAGTGACGGGTTTGAGTCCCTGTTTCTATGGCAACCGTTCTCACCAAACAGAAGGAATCCCGACTAATATAATGACCGAGTAAAATCTGTTTATTTCTCTATAGAAGTTTTTGGTGGGATTTTGGCTTTTTGGAACAAGTGGGTACTTCTTGTTCGCTCAGTCCAGTTCTCATGTACAGTCAAATTATGGAGCTCATAAGGACTAAATGGGTATAATGGCGACGATTACAGGGGGCTTCCACTTAAGCTTTATGTGGACATTCATAGGAAGGGCCTCCAAGGCAAACCCACATGAGGTCCATTCTTTCAGTAAAAATGTGGGGCCCACTTTGAAATGCTGGCTGACGTTTTCTTTCTTTTTTTTTTTTTTTTAGTTCAATGGTAGTCAATAGTAAAGCATTATCTGTGATTGTTTTAAAAAGCAAAACAAAAACTAAAGTTTCTCAATATTATTATAAATCCATAGAGTCTAGATCAGTTATGCCACAACTGTTAAAGGAATAAGAACTAACAGTAGTGTACTTCCCTGGTACCCAGCATGCTCTTGAGTAGAGTTGAAAAACAAGACAAACACATCCAAAAACACTGGAACATAGTAAAAGACCACAAAAAAACAAGTTTGTCCTTAACCCTCATGCTCACTTATGGGGTCCAGATGACCCCTCCCTTATATTGATGTGTGATCCCTCCATGTGTGACATCAGTGAAGATAAAAAATCCTTGGAAAAAATAAGGTCTTCTGGGGTCCAGATGACCCCACTTTTAATGTAAGGGATAGTATAAGGGTTACAGCAATGGCATTTGCATTTAATGACCAAGCAGAGATCAGGTGGATGAAGGTCTGACATGGAGAAGGGGAGAAAAAACACCCAGTACTTCTTAAAACAACATCCTGACAGCTCAAGCTTAGAGCAGCAGAAGTAAAGGCATGTGTCAGGGTCACCCAGACCCACGAAGAAGAGGGAGAGCTTAAAACTGCAGGGAATTTGTTTTACTAGAGCCTGACAACTGAAGATTCTCTGTCCTTTTCTATTTTTTTTAATTTAGTAAAATATACAACCTTGAGATACTATAAAGCTTTTTATGCAAGTAAAAGCAGTTAAAAAACATTTTCCTAAATCTTTAGTTAAAGATCTTCCGTGTTTAAGGCCAGTCGGGTTTCCAGCGTTACCTTCACACAATGTGACAGAGAGATTATAATAATCAGATAATAATATGCCAAGGTGAACTCAGACCATGTGGTCAGTTAGTCAGCAGGTGTAACAAGACAGAAAACGTGGGAAGTTATTTACAAAAATAACCCAGTTAGATGTGGGACGTCCAGTTAAACTGTAGATTACACACAAACAGAGGATGAAAGTCAAAGTGTTGTAGATGTGATGAAGAATCCAATCTAGACAGCTTGTTCTTCAGATGTAGTTGTAGCTCTAAAGAGACAAAGTAGCTGCGTTTCCATTACACATATGAATATAATGCATATAATATTCAAAACTCTATGTAACCGAATTCCCTTGAATTCCTTTCCGAACTTTTAAAATAAACATACACGTCACTCTTGACCTGAATGTACCACTCTTGTTTAACCTTTTATGTATTGTCATGCAGTACATTTTAATTGTATTTTATTGTAATAGTATTTTATTTGTGTTAGAATTGTTTTAACTGTATTTTATTCTCTTGGGTTGATGCCTTTCGGTCCCTTGAACAAGAGATCTAATCTCAATGGGATTCCCTGGTAAAATAAAAGTTAAATAATAAAAAATGCACAAAACTTTATAAAAATTCTAGAAATGTAGAAAAAACTGAATTTTGCAATTATTCTATTAAGACATAATTTTGTGAATCAACACAAACCATCTTAAGTGACATATTCAAAACTTGGCGACAGATGTGAACAATACTTTGATTTACAGAAGCTACATTCACAACACATCAACATCTATCAAAGGAGACGTCGACGTCTCACTCAGGCCATGGAGCGGCAAGCTCTTTACACGTGGGAGTGGCTAAGGAGGAAAGGATTTGGGTTGGGGATCCAACAATTCTGCATGACACACTCAACTTTTGATAGAACTTCTTGTGGCGCCCGCTGTGCGGTGCCCATGGCACTAAGCGTGGACGTGACTTATTTAATTTTTAAAGTGTTTGCATTGCAGTTTTGTGAAATATATCAATTTTGATACGCCTCAAACCCCTCCTCCAAGCGCAACAACTTTTTTTCGATAACTGCAAATTTTTTTTAAATTCTCGTGTTTCCTTTAGGCAAATCTATTATCGCAAATTCAATTTGCGCAATTTCATAGTCAAAGCCCAGTTATTGTTGAAATTTTTAATATCGAAGACTGCTCGGTTACGACGGAGTATTAGGGCCAGTTCACAAACAACTTTTTTTTCTTTCTTTTTTTTATTTAAATTACGTCTTTAAATCTCATAAATTTACAAGAAAAAAATTAAAACTGTTAAATTACGCGAATCAAGTCCTATTTTTATTATTTAAAAAGTCAAATTTACAAGATTTAAAGTTGTAAATTTACGAGAAAAAAAACCTGTAACCTTTTTACACATTTTTTTTGAGGCCCTAATACTCCGACATACTTGGTGAGCCTGTAGAGCAAACTCTTTTTTCCTACGGGCATGCTGCGGGCGACAGGCTGCAGGAACACTTATAAACATAAGGCGAGGGTGAAGTAGATTAACACAGGAACACTGGATGGATTTTTCATTTTTACAACTCCCCCAATCGTGTTGCTCAAGGAGGAAGATGGGGCTTAATGCGCATCTCTGACTGTTAGAAATCATTAAAATAGACATGAGATCGTAGTTTATTTCAGCATCTTAATGGCGTCACACAGACATTTACGTATCACCTCACATCCATGCGTGAGGCATTTATAGTACCATAACCTAGGGGGCCATGACACTCAGAAAAATACAACACATTTAAAATCATGTAAATACTTTTTCTCTGGTGAAAATAACCCAGATAGTGCTCTAGGTTAATCATTCTGGCCTGTTTTTCTCTGAGTTGAATCTAGAATGATCAGTAAAGCCTTACAAATACTTTACAACACACTTACCACAAGCAACAATGGTACATTCCGTTTTCATGAGGTGGCCGTACAAGCCACAAGGGAACTGCAGCTCCATCTGTGCTTCCTTTAAAATGCAGTTCCTCCTGTTTATGACCCAGACAGCCCAAAAACCCAGAACACCGGTACGGGTCAACCCCCGGGTTGGTGCATGTGACTGAGGCATAAAACGCTGAATTGATCAGATGCTTTCACTGTCAGGAGCTCTTCCAGCATGTAGTCAGAGCCTCACACCTCAGTCTTCTCCGTGACTGTAAAGACAAAAATCACAAAAATGTATACTTCTACATTTATAATTTCTGATGATAAACAATCTTCACAATCCTGACCTGAAATTTGAAGATCAATCACCAAAACTTTACTGACAAAAACATGAAAAATTACGGATAAGTAACTAGATTTTGTTTGTTTAGCTTTTTTTTCAAACTACTACACAACTTTTTGTGACATGAAATCAAAGTTAGTTTTAAATTGTTCCCACAGGAGTGCAGCAAACCTCACGAGGCGTTTGGGTTTGAACAAGCAGCCAGAGATTATTCCCTCCGGGCTTTTGGACAAATGGCTGACGCATTCAAATCAGATTACTTTAATATGCCGGTTCATGTGAGTAGATTGAGTTCTTTTCTTAATTATACTGTTTTTAAAAAAATGAAAGGTAGAGATCTCTGCGTTTATCCTTCCAGATGGTACCCACGGAGCTGGTGGAGAAAGAGTTCTGGCGTCTGGTTGGAGCCATCGAGGAGGACGTCACTGTGGAATATGGAGCCGATATCGCCTCGAAGGAGTTTGGGAGTGGATTCCCCATTCCCAACGGGAAATTTAAGGTTTCCCCTCCAGATGAGGTACGACTTTGAGAAGCCTCTGGAGGACGGTTGGGTTTCTCTGCGGGAGTGGTTCTGATTTGTGTGTTCTCCTGGAAGAAATACCTCAAATGTGGCTGGAACCTCAACAACCTGGCAATGATGAACCCGTCTGTGCTGACTCACGTCACCGCCGACATCTGTGGGATGACGCTGCCGTGGCTCTACGTCGGCATGTGCTTTTCCTCCTTCTGCTGGCACATCGAGGATCACTGGAGCTACTCCATCAACTACCTGCATTGGTACAACCTCATTAGTGATTCCAGCTTCTCTATTTATCAGATTTAGAAGATCGATGACTTGATCCTTTTTTTCTGAAAGGGGGGAACCCAAAACCTGGTACGGGGCGCCTGGTTTTGCCGCAGAGCAGCTGGAGAGCGTGATGAAGAAACTGGCTCCAGAGCTGTTCGAGTCCCAGCCGGACCTGCTGCACCAGCTGGTCACCATCATGAACCCCAACACCCTGATGGCTCACGGAGTCCCGGTGAGTATGAAGGAGACCGCGCTCAGGATTCCTTCAGGATTCTTCTTTGAACGCCTCTCTCGTTCCAGATCTACAGAACAAACCAGTGTGCTGGAGAATTCGTCATCACGTTTCCCAGAGCGTACCACAGCGGCTTCAACCAAGGCTTTAACTTTGCTGAGGCCGTCAACTTCTGCACTGTGGACTGGGTATGCTTCATTTGTATCCAAAAAAAACAAACTGTAGGCTTTACTATCACAGAAGCACAAAATACAAATACCATTCAAATGATAGAATAAATATGACCTCTCTATTTGAACTGATGATTCAGAATCTAATGTATTTTTCTGTTTTTGGCGTTTGTTCTGCGTCCGCGTCCAGATGCCCCTCGGCCGACAGTGTGTGGACCACTACCGCATGCTGCACCGCTACAACGTGTTCTCCCACGACGAGATGGTTTGCAACATGGCCACCAAAGCAGGCACGCTCAACATGGTCCTGGCCTCCGCCGTCCACAAGGACATGGTCCTCATGATCCAAGAGGAGCGAGAGCTCAGAGAGAAGGCCAAGAAAATGGTACTGCGCCTTAAAGTTGTATTTTCTTGAAAAACAAAATGAAATATCATCTTAGTCCAAGAAAACTAATATTCTGTGACTTTTGTTTTTGTGTTTGTGTCTTTCTCCCTCCCTCAGGGCGTGTTGGATTTCAAAGAGGCAAAATACGATCACCTCCAGGACGATGAGCGGCAGTGTGCCAAGTGCAGGACCACCTGCTACCTTTCTGCCATCACCTGCCCCTGCAGCCCAGGAGTGCTGGTGTGTTTGTACCACATCGGTGACCTCTGCACCTGCCCCATCACCAACTACACACTCAAGTAAGTCCTGTGGATTCAGACTCCTGATACATTCTGATTAATAGGCAGGTTTGACAGTGAAACAGCAGAACTGGTTTAGTGTTTAGAATCTTGCATCCATAAACTGAGAGAAGTATTTGCAGTTTCAGATACACGTTGGATGAGCTGTACCCCATGATGACTGCTGTCAAGCAGAGAGCCGAACTGTACGATGAATGGGCCTGTCGAGTCACAGAGACTCTGGAGGCCAAGCTGGAAAAGAAGAAAGGTGAGGAGCGAACGAGCAGACAAAGGATCAGTTTGGAGTCTGATGTTTGTGACTGACTCTGCTCTCTGCTCAGGCCTGCCAGTCTTCCGCTCTTTACTCTCGGAGTCAGAGTCCAAGCTGTTCCCTGACAACGACCTGCTGCGGCGGCTGCGTCTGGTCACGCAGGATGCGGAGAAGTGCGCCTCTGTGGCTCAGCAGCTGCTGAACGGCAAGAAACAGACCAGGTAGCGTTCAGATCAGATCAGATCCTATCCATTAGGTTTGAGAAACCTTTTCCTTATCGTCTAAAAAAAACCCTTTGTCTTCATCGAACAGGTATCGATGTGGAAGTGGGAAGTCACGCAGCCAGCTGACCGTAGAGGAGCTCAGCTCCTTTGTGAGGCAGCTGTACAACCTCTGCTGCAGCCTCCCTCAGGCTCCCATGCTGAAGGTAATCTGAGGAGAAGCTCTAGAGTTTGGTGCTGCAGCAGTAAAACCGTAGTCTTTAGGATAAAGTCTGATCAGTACAAACTCACTGATGAAAATCGTGTTTTTAACATGTTTTTGTGGCACTTTTCTCAGGATAGAGGACATTTAGTTATTAAAAAATCCTAAAATTATATTTCTGAGTATTTCTTTGTTCTAAAATTTGTGAATTTGTAACTGGGTGATGGGAAGTGGGGGCGGGCTTAAGTCCCACCCACAACTCAGAGGTGAATTTTTAATGAACTACTGCCACTCTACAAAAACTAAAGCCTAGAAAACAACATTTTTTTTATTTTATTTTGGGTAAAAATGGCATAATCCTAACTAAAAGACCACTGGGAATAGATCAAAAGATGATTGAAATAGGGTTCAATCCTGAGCATCCTCACTCTTTTTGATCTCTTCACTCCCAGGAACTCCTGAATCGCATCGAAGACTTCCAGCAGCACAGCGAGAAGGTCCTGGCCGAGGAATCTCCCAGCGTGGCCGAGATCCAGAGCCTGCTAGACGTCAGCTTCGACTTTGACGTGGACCTGCCAGAGCTGCCGAAGCTCAGGGTGAGGCTGGAGCAAGCGCGCTGGCTGGAGGCGGTGCAGCAGGCCGCCGCCCAGCCCGCCACCCTCACTCTGGAGACCATGAGGAGGCTCATCGACCAGGGAGTGGGTCTGGCGCCCCATCCGTCTGTGGAGAAAGCCATGGCACGGCTTCAGGAGCAGCTCACCATGTCGGAGCTCTGGGAGGACAAAGCGAGCAGCCTGCTTAAGGCCAGGTGAGAGGAGGACTCCAGGATGTTCTGAAGAACGGAGGAAAACAATCCTGTAAACCAAACGTCCATCATTTATGAAACGCTGCCCTTTTTCTTAGCTTCAACTTCACAGTCGCACCGATGGGGACTGAATTCAGTCGTCGGTGCTCCTGATTTTGCTTCATTTTAATTTACAGCTAGTGCAAAACGCTGCTGCTAGAATATCCAACACGAGCAACAGAAAAAGTGAGCATCCCGTTTAGTCCTGCCTCATTTCATTGGTATTCAGCTTAACTGTCATTAGTGCTTCTTAATGGCTTTAATGGCATGGCTGTCAGGAATGCGCTTCACTTCCTACCTTCATCCAAGACACTAATTCAGGTCCAATTCCTACAACTTTATACAGTGTTTAGAAGGTTTAATATAATGGATATCATAGAAAGTTTACACTTTAATAAAGAAGTTTATTAGTTTCTAAATGTTTGCACTATAAACGCAAAGAGAACCAAGCTAACAGTGTGTGTGCTCATGTCTGTTACCAATAGACCCCCCCACTCCATAGAAACTCTTAGTGCTGCTGCTGAGAAAGCATCAGGAATCCCGGCCTACCTCCCAAACTGTCTCCTCCTGAAGGACACCATCAGAAAAGCCAGCGAGTGGCTTCAGGAGGCCGACGAGCTCCAGGTCAGAACACAGAATCAAATAGAGTTTATGCAAAGGTTGTTGTGAGATTTATGGTTTGAATCTGTTCTATTCAGTCCAGCGGCTGCGTGCCGATGGTGGACAGCCTCTCTGACATGGTGTTACGTGGACAAGCCATCCAGGTCCACCTGGAGCCTTTAGACCGGCTGGAGAGTCTGTTGGCAGCCGTGCAGGAGTGGAAGGAATCTGCAGCAGCGGCGTTCCTTCAGAAGGACTCGACCAAGAACTTACTGGAGGTAAGAGCTTCACAAAAGTGGAAAACGGTTCAGTTTAGCTCCTTTTGGTTTTCTGGTTCTGTTTCAAAAACAAACATGTCCTTTAAAAAAAACAATAGTCTTTAATTTAGTGTAGTTAACTCTAAACCAAGGCTGTCAGACTAAATCACACAAGGGGCCAAAATCCAAAACACACAGTAGGTCGAACACGACAAGCATTTATTGAACACACAAAAATTGTTAAAACTTTCAAACTTTAAAAACTGTTTAAACATAAATATGACAAAAACAGACAAGAATATTATTCAAGAATTAATCAACTTAAGCCTTAAATAACTTTCAACATTTTACTCTCCATAATCATATATTTTGTCAAATTTATACGAGTTACAAATAAAGTAAATGTTAAAAAAAGAAAAAATCTTGACATTTATTTTCTTGTATGTCATTTTATATAACAAAATGTAACTCATAAATACCCCAAAAGATTTTGCTCTCCATAAAATATATCCCGTCACAATTATATTATCTGGAGGGTCGCATATAATTACCCCGCGGGTTGGATCAGGCCTTGACTTTGACACGTGCTCTAAGCTGTTAAAACAGTGACAGATTCCAGTTGTTAGATGATAAATGTTAAAAATGATTCAATATTTATTTTGTGACATTTGAATCATTTCTCGTTCTGGAGGTACGAGCTGTTCTAATGAAAGCAGACATAGTTAGAGGAGCAGCAGAAGGAGACCTTCCAGTTATGATCTACTCAAAATCACGTTTTTATTTTCTTTTTGTCTTCCCTCCAGGTTCTGTGTCCACGGCTCGAGGTCGGAAGTGCCGGATCTTTCAAGAGGAAGGCCCGGAAAGGAAAAGAATCGATGAAGAACAACAAAAAGAAAACTGCGCGGCTCAACTCCATCAACGACGTGGAGAAAAGTCTCCTGGAGACGAAGGATCCCACCTCTGCTGTGAGTTTAACCACAGACCATGTGACTGTTCTTACTAACCACGCAGACAGACCGTACTTCTGTTAGTCACTTTGGAAACAATTATTGGCTGATAGAATTAATTTAGATTAAAAAAATTGTTCAATTTATCACTAATTTGTAGAACACCTTAATTTAGTTCCAGTTTACACATGAAAATGTCGTTCCTAATATTAACACTTAGGTGAACATTAGTGTTAATCACAAATATTTGTTACTTTTTATTGAACAGAATCAAGGTGAAGCTGTAGAAAATATAAATTCTTTTCAATTTTAAGAAGCAGTTATGGGATTATTTGTTAGTTTCTGTCAATCAAATCACAATGAAGAGTCAGAATAAAAAAGAAAACAGAAGTTTTATTTGTATTTTGGAGCATAAAACTGTATAACTCAAAGTCAGAGACTGAAAAAGGCCACACATTACCATCGTCTGCTTCATAATCTGACCAAAGACTAAATATTAGTGTAATCTGGAGGCATAAAGAAATAACTCAAAGACAACAGATGTTAAGCTTCATAAATAATATTCATAGTAGGGTTTGTCTTAAAGCAGAACAAACCGGTATGAGTTGTTTAAAAGGAACAAACTTCCTTTTTCGTTTCTGACTAACATGAATTTAAGAAGAAAGCCTGCTGCAATGATGCTCTTCCAGAGAAAACTGTGTCTCATCCTGTTGAAATCTGATAATCCATGCTCTCTACAGTTCAGATTAGATCAGGTTTTCCTCCACTTTGAGCAAAAAAACAGCAGTAGTTCCTGCTTTAAGTTCAAATTAGTGTCATTTAATCAAAATAAATAATTATTGACATAAAAACTGAGCAGATTTGTCAGATTAAAGGTCAGATTTCTGCTGAAACGCTTTCTGTTTGCAGGAAATTGACGTGTTTCCTTCCATCCCACAGATGGCGACTCTGGAGGAGCTGCGCGTGAGGGAGATGGAAACCTTCTATAATCTCAGGGCAGCAAATGAATCAAAGCTCCTTCCCACGGCAGACTGCATGGACCTGAAGGTGTGCTTCTGCCAGAAGGCCCCCATGGGGGCCATGCTGCAGTGCGAGCTCTGCCGGGACGCCTTCCACAGCGTTTGCGTCAGGGACCCGTCGGACTCCTGCGAATCCCAGCCGTGGCTCTGCCCGCACTGCCAGCGCTCCGAAAAGCTCCCGCTCGGCAAAGTCCTCTCCCTGCTGGAGGCGCTGCAGCGCATTGGGGCGCGCCTGCCGGAGGGCGACGCGCTGGGATATCTGGTGGAGAGGACGCAGAACTGGCAGGAGCGAGCGCAGCAGGTCTTGTGTAAGCTACCAGAGTTAGAGGAGAGGCCCAGGACTCCTCCCACTTTAACCCACTGGGTGTCAGGCTGCGAAAACGATCCCAAAAACACTCAGGTCATTGTTTTTCTCCTCCTTGATGCTTCTTTTTAGCTTTTTTCCGTTGCTAAATTTGGGGTTTGTGTTTGGCTGCAGGCTCCTTCGCTGACTCCAGAGTGGAATAGGACAAGCCATGCTCAGACTGTCTTCTACACGGAGCAGAGATGCATCCCCCTGCAGGGTACGGGGTCGTCATGTAATACCCATCCGTCTGTGTGCATCATCTAAAAGCGTTCGTCTCTTTGTCAGGCTTGAGCCCCGAGCTGGAGGGTCTGATGGTGGAGGGGCTGCTGCTGCAGGTGTGCCTGCCTCAAGTCCAGAGCCTCTATCACTTCTTACTGGACAGAGCCAGCAGCCAGCAAGCCAAAACATGCACGTCACCCCTCCAGGACGAACCCACGGACGCCGACAAACACATGCAGTTTATCTCTCAGGGAACTAACACGTCGCTGAACCAGGTAAAGCGGCGCAGAGGGAGCGAACTCGCTCCTGTGGGGGGTGTTTGTGACGGGTTATCTGGTGTTTCAGGACGGTACCGGCAGCACCAAGGAAGCTGGTTCAGAGAAGAAAATAAAGAGGCATCTGGAGAAGGAGGGTTTGGACGCAGAGCACAGGGGGAAGGACAGAAAGCACTCTCACAAAAGACAGAAGATGACTAAAAAGAAGGCACAGCGCAGATCCGCTTCCACCTCGTCCTCGCCGCGCTCCGACTTCTCTCAGTCCGAGGACTCGGATGGGGAGATGGCTGTGTGTCCGGCGGAGAACTGTCAGCTACCAGAAGGAGACGAGGTGAGAAAAAAAAAGATTTTTCCTAAAAAACTTATTAAAATTACATGATTAAAAACAAAAAATTTGACACTGTCGCTATGAAGAGTTACACCATCACTTTTGCAAGGTAATTTTTACCTGATATAATATGCAGAATAAAAAGTATTTGTCATAGAAAATAGAGCAAAATATGACAACACATGATAAATTAGACTAGTTTAATTTTTTAACTGAGTTTTTGTAACAAAATGGAAAATAAAAACATTGGAAGATCCTAAAAACATTCTCGGAAATTACTGAAAATGTAGGAATTTGAGAACAAAAAAATCCTAATTAAAAACAAATCAAATAAACTGCTTGGATACTATTCATCCTTATTTTTAGTGAATTAACTGGTGCAGTCACTTCAGAAACCACAGAAGAGGCTGTCACCTGTTTCCATCTCAGAACTACAGCACACCCATGTCTCTAAAAACTTTAGATTCTAGTCTTTTTTGTACAACTGAACCATCCAACTGTTGTGTCCTTATACTCTTTAACTAAACCAGTTTTACATCAAATCTGAACAAGCATCAGCCGGTCAGGTTGTCCCACTTTAGTTCCATCTTAATATCAGACGACTGTGCTGCAGACCTCACAGTTTTTTTTATCAAAACCAGGTAAAAATTGTCTACTTTTAAAGTGGCTATATTTACTTTTAAAACCTTGATTTACTCGTTGCAGCAAATCTAGTGGTTGTTTTTGTGTCTTGCAATGTGTCTGCATGTCTAGGCAGCTCAAGGAGAATGGATCGGTGATGCATTTCAACAGTTTTCTCCGGTTAAAGTGGCTCAGATGCTATTAAAGAAGTGTCGTCACAGTTCATTTAACAAGTCAGCTTCTGAATAGCTGAGCAAAAACCAAAATGTCACAAAAATGGCATAACTTTGAAACATTTAGACCTGCTTAGATTAAGAAAAATGCTGTTTTGGGTGTTTCTAATATGTCCTTATGATGAGATGTATGAAGAAAAGTCAACTTAAAATGACCTTTCTAAGTATTTCTTTATTCAAATTGATGTGAATCAGGAGCAGAAAAAAAATGCTGTTTAAAAAAGATCATTTTTGTGACATAGAAAATACTAGGTGTGTAGTAAAAAATGTATTTGGCGATATATATTGCGATATTTCATTTGACGATACTTGAATTGATTTAAAATGTTGACGATAGATTTATATCATATTTTATTAATTATTTATGACCGTCCTTTAGCGTCTTGCTTATGTTTATCACCTAAAACCCTGACCACTAGGTGGCAGCACAGCCCACTGAGCCTCTTTAAGCAGCTCTACACTGAGACCAAAACAAGAACATGATCTCACGAGATCCAGCTTGAGATAAATTTCTTTGCAGAAACTATGTCCTAGAAAACGACACAGATGGGTATGATAATAATTTAAAGACCACTAGAAACAGTTTTACAATAGATGAAAACAATAGATTTGAAGTCCAAAAAGGCATCTATCTTCTGTTTTCATTGTAGTTTTTCACGTTTGTGTGTGTCTGCAGGTGGACTGGGTCCAGTGTGACGGCAGCTGCAACCAGTGGTTTCATCAGGTGTGCGTGGGGGTCACGGCGGAGATGGCTGAAAAGGAGGACTACGTTTGTGTCACTTGTACACTGAAGGACGGACACATGAGAAAATGAAGAGATGGAGGATCACACGTTTTTTTATGTTGTTGTTTTTGACCGTTACTGGAGCCCCAAGTCTGGCTGTGTCACTGATCCGTTCCCCGCGTCTCCTCACACCTCGATCCGTCCCTCCTTCCATTGTAACAACGGTGCTATCTCCTCTTTCAATTGTTGTCCAGATCTATAATGTTTAGGGTTTTTTTGTATTTTTACATATATTATATATATTTCTTCTTATAAATTGTTTGTGATTGTGTAAATGACAAAAAAAAAGAACAAAAATAGGATGTAAAGTGTGCTGCATGGGATTTCACGTCAGCGCAAAGGAGTTTTACGCCATAAAATCCCAGATTAAGAGCAACCAGGATGACATTTATTTCCGTTGGAACCTCTTTGCATGCTCAGTCAGAGTCATGGGGTCTGAAGTTGAGGTATTCATCCCCTAAAACTCTCCCTAAAGTAAACTATTACCCCCTTTTTTTCTTTGAACCTCAGTGTGTAGTACATTCATTTTAATATAAGAATTGTGTTTTTGTTTTCTTTCCCTTTTCTTCTCTTTTCCTTTCTTGTAGCATAGGTTTATTTATCTGAGCAATAACGAGTTGGCTGAATTGGCTCGGTCTCTATAGGTGTTGTAGCGATGATAATGATGTACAGGAAGCTGCTCAGATGGGTGGATGGGCTGCAGTTCTAGTGGACGCACCGGAGCAAACTGACACATGCTGCTGACGTGCAGACCTGCAGCGTCCAACTCGCGTACGATACAGAGGAATGAGCTCGGGAAGTCAAAATGTTAAGGTTATATCGTGGAATAAAGCCCTTTTTTGTTCTAAGCGATAGCCTGTTTTATTGCCTCATTGGGTGGCAGGGGTTAAAAATGCAACATTTCCTTTAAAATGTGAAATTTTCTTCAAGTGTTATTGAAGGTAGACAAATTCATTAGTCAAAAATAATTGGTTTTGTAGCTGTTTGCTAGTCACTTATTGCATAAGTTATCTCAATTTGAACCTTATTTTTGTGTTATTAGCTAAATATTTTCATATGGTAGCAGAGACTGGAGTTGTTTGAACATGATGGCTCATGAAACCTTTAAGAAGGTGACACAAAAGCAACCAGCAGGGGGCGCCAAAACCCCAGAAAATGAGAAATTATGCTTAAAAGGCACAGATGAAATGTCTCATAGGAAAAGAGCTTAAGTCAATAAAGTTACATTAAAGTCCCACTCCAATCACTTACGATCTTTTATTAAATCCTTCCATGTGGTCTGTTAATTATGATTATGCTGTTTTAGCCCCAAAAAGAAAAAATAATTGTTGCTTTCATGGACAGTTTCTACAGAGCTGCACCAAAAACATGACTTTCATTGGAGTGACTCTACATCAGCATATATGGATCCAAAAACCTCAAATATATTGTCAATAAATCTATTTAGCACCTCGCTTTTATCAGTCTAGTAAAAGCCAATTTGGGTGATGCTTTGCTGATGTTGAGAATACATCTCCTGTGATTGGTTAACTAATACTAAAGTTATATTTGTATACTTTTGAATCTGCTCTCTACCACATAGGTAGGGCGATATTTATGATATTTAGGGAAAATCCTTCAGCATGCAATTTTTCTCCCTGTGGCTTCTGTTTCTACTCATAATGAAGTGTTTACGTTTGATCTGAAATAAATGTAGAATAGTAATAACATTTCAGAACATATAGAACTTTACACACATTGTGATGTTTTTTTCAGACTCCTGGTCTGTTAAAAACCTTTTTTTATTGTAGATATCAATTGTTTAGGATACAAAAAGATGCCATAAAGTTGATGTTTAATTTATTTTTTCTTGCAGATAAATGTCAGAGATGTTAAATAAGTTTGTTATACAGAAGAGATAAAACTAACAAAATCTTTTTTTTATTATATTTTAACCCAAAACATACAATTTACCATCACATTGAATGGAAAAAAAGCACTGAAGAATACATTTAAACAAATTTAATAATGAAGGGTTTAACACTGTCAAATATGGCTTATTAAAGTAATTATTCATCCAGCTAATAACCACAGTTCTGTAACTTTATTGACTGTTTGCTTAATGCAGATGGTTTATGGCTTTAACTCAAATTACATGATGAACAGTCATTTAAACCCTTTATAACTTGAGTATATGACCACAAAATGAAACAATATATAGTTAGAGTCTCTGACAATAATAAGGAACCATGGGAACATTTAATAGTTGATGTACCGTCACACAGAAAAATGCTGTCCGTTTGGTTCGGTGGTGGCTCTTTAATTAAATTAAAGTTTTCATCAGATGTGATCTTTGTATGTACATACCAGTCTTTTATTCTGAAAATCTGTTCATTTCTTTCTCCAAAGTTGGTTGCTACTTTCAGGAGTCACCACAGCAGATAATCTTTTTCTTTCTATCCTCAACAAACCAACATTGTGTCCAGCCTCCTCATTAGTCTACTTCCAGACCTCTTTCCTGGTAGTGCCAACCACAAGACCCCTTTACTAAGATGATCAAAATATCTCATTCTGCTTCCCCACATCCAAAAGCCATTTATCTGTCCCTCTGATGGATTCGTCCTCATTACTCCCTAAGAGAACCTCTACATCTTCACCTCTGCTGCTTCCTGTGTCTTTATGCTCTCACCACAGTCTTCTACACCCTTCCTTAATTCTTGTTGACTCTTTAGTCACACACCTGAAACTTTCCTCCACCTGTTCTGACCTGCTTCCTCTTCACCTCCTCCCCACTCGCTGCTGTTCTCTATAAAGTCCTCCCCCTTTTTTCACTTCTGCTCCCCATAACCTCACCGTTCCACTTGAGTTTCTCTCGTCTTTCATTCCTCTTCTTAATCTGTCAGTCTGTGCATCACCACAATAAACAAGAACAGGCTCAAAGTTGGTCCTTGCTGCTGTCCCAACTCTAAAGTATCCCAAAATTGTTTTAAGGTAATAGTAGCTTTAAATTCAGCATTGTTTACGCTGATAAATCTGTATAGTAGTCACTTGATTATTTTTTTAATTAGAGTAAAAAAGTTAAAGGATTAAAAACAGCTACTGTAGTACACAGTAACAGCTTCAACATAATTGATTTTTAACTTATTTATTCATTTAATATTTAGATTGTGGTATTTTTACACACTTAAATCTAAAGGAGTATTAATGTACTAAAAAGGTAACATCCTCTTCACAGTTCACTTGATAACAAAAAGGCTTTCACTGATGTCTAGAATAAACACGTTATTTCATTCCAATGTGCTGAAACTTTTCAAAAATGCTGGGAGAAGATCATTAATATTCAGTATTTAAACATTTGCTTTCTTTTATCTCAGAAACTGTGTGTGATATTTTCTATTTTTCAATTTCTGATTGATTTTAAGTATTAAATAAGTGTTGTTTCAGTCCTCCGTGCATCATTGGTGCTTGAACAAACAGCATGTTTGTCGGAGGGCCTGATGGGTCTAGTCTTCAAGTCATGACTACGTTTCGTTGGTGATATTTACTGTTAGAAATCTTCATCCTATCCAATGATTATAGCTACTTTTTAATTCACTGATTCTACATACATTTAACTAAGAAAAGAGTAACTAAATGAATACAGTCAATTATAACTGAGTAATACTTTTGATCTTTCAGTCTTAAAGACCCACTCTTGTGTTTTTAACATTTTCTTGTTGCCATTTTCTCATGATGTCAAATTGTTGTATACAAAAAAAAGTGTTGTTGGAAAAACAATGTGAAAATACGTTGAACAAGCTTCCTGCGCCGCTCCATTCTAATGCATCCGCTCGTGGACAAATAGATTAATGTACGTCTTTGTTTTCCTCGTCTGAGCTTACTCAAAGCTATTCATTTGGATAGCTTCAAAACTGCTCACTGTTTTGTTGCACTGATAATTTCTAAGTCGAGGAGCTGTAAGCTAGCAGGAGAGTGTAAACATTGAGCTCTTAGTCATGAGTGATGGGAAGGGGGGCGTGGTTGCACCAATGATCCACCCAGGTGTGCATTTCTAATGAAATATTGCAGAAACTGTCCTAAAAAACAACACAAATGTTTAAATTTTTGACTAAAAATTGAATAATTGTAATTAAAACACCAACTACTGCCCACCTTCACCTTAAATACTTGTGGCACGCCTCATCACTGCCTATCAGCTCTAGAACACGAATAATATTTTACTTACAAAACAGAAATACATACAGAATATTCTAATTTGATGAAGGGTTTTTGCTAAAGTAAACTTTAATAGAGTAAACAGGTATTACATCCCATTTGGTAGCTCTTAAGTGATGGTGACAGCAGGACGAGGCGCGCGCCTGAACTGCGCTGCCATGATTGGCTGAGTCTGGTCCAATCAGCGGCTGCCGCTGAACCCTTCCGTACATCCACAGGCTCGGAGCGTTTAGCGCACACATAGCGGAACACGGTGAGTCTCATGAAGCTCGCACTCACTATTATTAAAATGAGTTCTTTGGTGGCTAATTATTGAAATCATGACGCAATAGTTCGACAGCGTTACGGTTCAGATTGATTATTTTTTACCCGGATAATTTGTAAAGCTGCTGGTAAAGATTAGTGTTTGTTGGTAAAATAGCTTAGCTAGGAGGCTAATTTGGAAGACTCCAAAAGCTAACGGTTGCTAACCACTGATTCTAACGAGATTTCCGTACAGACATTTATGGGGATTTAGATAACCTAGCGTTTATTTTTTTTTCATTTCTCATTGTTATTTAGGATTATTTTCTATAAACTGGTAAACCTAAACGGTGATTTAAAGTTGAACTTTTGCTAAGTAGTGACACCCAGAGTTCAGTCTTATGCTAACTTGTTAGCACTCAGTCTGAGCTAAGTAGTTTCGTGAGCCGCTATGAAACTTCAACAAAGTTAGAAAATAAATTAAGGGGGATATGAGCATTAAGCTGTAAACTCGATTTTCTTTTGAATAAAACATCCTTAGGCTTAGTTTTAATCGTTTCTGCAGCGCGGAGTTTCACCATACTGCCCGGCTACGTTAGTTAGCTTATACGTGCTAGGTAAATGCTAACACGTAAGTTGTCAGACTAAGTTTTCACACGACTTTTTGTAGATAACGTTTAAAATTTGTCGAGTAAAATGCACTCCCAGTCTGTGTTTGCGTTTACGTAATGTCGTCAGTCGACTGGGTAACTTTTACACGGTGTTAAAGCGTTTGTTACAATAGGGAACTAATAGCCACACCCTTCCTTTCGAAACCAACTCCGCTAAAAGTTGCCTCGAAAACAAGACAACTTTTATTAGCGGCTCTCGGTTTAAAAGGAAAAAAAAAGACAGGGTGCGCCACGACGTTGTCGTAAACCGCGATTCGTAAAAATAAATCGTCTTTAAGAAAGTTTTCGTCAAAGTTTCGAACCGGACGCCTTCCTGTTCATTTGAGTGAAGGTAAAACGCAGTTCCAGCGTCCGGGGATGACACATGATACCTGCTTTATATTGAACTGAAGGGCCTGAGTCACCTAGTTAGCTTCATTGCAGTTCAACCCCAACAAATGTTATTCATATTTATTTTATATTCTACGTTTAATGTTAGAAGTTGAGTTCAAACTAATTTGTTTATATTTTATTGCTGTTATCTAACTTGTTTTTCCATAGTTGTCATTAACCCTAAATGTGTTAAATCCTATTGAATTGATCTTTAAAAGCATACACCTGATCCTGTCTTTTTAGTGTAAATTCCTTTGGGGGGAAACAGTTTTGTTTTTTCGCACTAAAGTAAAGGTCACAGAGTTTACTAATGACTCACTTATCCTCTTCCTTTTGTGACAGATATGATCCCTCTTTAATCAGTAGTAAATGTATTTCTGACATAAATGTTCTTGATTTTCTTTAGGACTAGTTCAAACCATTTGTTGGTGTTTTTTGGCTCCCCATTGAGCCTCGATCCCTCTGGAGCGGTTGACATCATTGTACCTGAGGATCTGTTGACCCCTTATCCCCAGATGTAGAGGGACTTATCGTCATATCTGTGAACACAGTAGGTCGATTTGTTTATTTATTGTTTAAAAAAAATTAAGCGATTTATTTCATCTGTTTTTTAGCTTGTAAAATATTCATTGGCTGCTAACAAAAACAAGGAAGCATTTTAATTTTCAAAGCCCGGCGTAGGACGAATAAATGAAGTGCTTGTTGCCTCAGCTGTTTGAGTCCAGCCTCAAATCTTGTCAGAGGAAGCCTTATGCTGTTTATCTGATGTGAGAGGCTTTGAGGCAAAGGCTGTGACACCCACACAAATTTACATCTTAAACGGAGTGATTTTTTTCTTCCCCCCTCTTCATACATTCACTTCTAAGCTAACAGACGCTTTCGGCGCATGCTGGCGTCACCTCGAGGTACGCCCCCTCACCCCAGTAATGACATCGGCACAGTGGGCATGCGTGCTTTCTCTGATCTCCTTTTTTGTGTTTGTATGTACTTGAGTAAAGGAGGGTCATCACAATGGCTCTTTGTGTGTGTCTGTTTCGCACTGTGGGTTTCTGTTTGTCCTTCATACATCAGAGTTAGAATTGCTAATGTCGGCCGACTGTGACAGAGTGCTGTATGTAGCGCTTGTCTCAGCGTTTGACAAAGATCTCACAGACCTACATCACGTGCAGATGCAAAGATGTACTTTGATGCTTTACTGTAGATGCCCTGTCACATTTTACATAAAGAAATAATGTTTATTATGATGCTTTACTTAGATTATATTGACAGCAACTTTTTGATTTTAATTTTTTTTAAATCAATTTCTGTTTTAAGTCAAATTTAGATGTAAAAGATGAATAAATCAGTTAATTTTATAACTTTATATATGTATCATCATGACACAATTAGTAGTGTTGAGCTTCCTTTTTTGGTTTTCTAAAAAAATAAATAAAAAATCAATATTTGAAATCCAAAATCCTGATATCTTTTGTTTTAGGAGATGTCTGTTTTGTATCCTAGTAATCTGAGTTGTAAAATAACCAAATTGCCGTTGTAATTCATAAGATATCATTGGTTTTTCGCATTGTATGTACAGACGATTTCCCTAAATTTGGATCCAGCTGATTGATTTTAAAAGAAGTCTATTTTTGTTTGAAGCGTGTCGCACTTGAACGCTTTCCTGCTAATTAATTCCAGGCCATGCGTGCGATCTGAAAGTGTGTCGGGCTGATGAGGCTGATGATAGGTCATTCTTGGTGGCCTTTTTCCCCTGTATTGTAATGAGGTGAAGTTATTTGTAGCTCTGGAACAATTACCTGCAGTCAGAAACACTAGCTTTAGCTTTTATTTCACATTCTAGGAGTCAAGGGCTAAAACCTGCTTGTTTTTTCCATTTTATTTATTGAAGAATAAATAAAATTTAGTAACCTTTTATTTATTAAAAATAAATAAATAAAATGTATTAACCTAATATTCATATTTTTATTTATATGTATTCCTTTTCCCATGATTATAGGTGCTGTATTTGTTGTTTATACCTCTTACTTTATTACTTAGTCCTTTTTTAGGCCCCATTTCTACACAAATTGTGAAAATATTTTATTTTCTGTTTATTTTAAACAAATAAAGATGGCACGTTTGAATGATGAAAGAAGTTGTTGTGTTCTGTAGTAGAAAGCTCTGTTCTCACTTCGCCATCCTGCCTCTGTTCTTTCACAGACTCTTGTGCGGTCCAGTGAAGTTGCCCACCATGCGTGAATACAAGCTGGTTGTGCTGGGATCAGGAGGCGTGGGAAAATCTGCACTGGTGAGTTCATGTCATCAAGTATTTTAGGGTTCTGGTTAACACAGACGTCAGACATCCAGATATATTTTCAATAATATTAATAGCAGTTTGTGTGGCGTCAAGTATGACTGCAAATTTAATAAGAATAAACATCAATTTTTCTGAACTTTGAGAATCAGCTGAACCTTTAATCCAAAGTTCATAAGCTAATTTATGACCTTTCGATTGAAACTCTATTAGTTTCCTGTTGTGGTTTCAGTGTTGTTGCTGATTTCTGGGTAACATTAAAGTTACTATTACACTTTTTGAATATTCAAATATTTTTGGGCAACTTTTGCAAACTGTAAAGGTAAAAAAATAATTTGAAAGGCTTGGTATTTTTTCAAATAAAAAAAACATTTATAGTTAAAGCTTCTGTGGGTGTAAGACAAGTGACCTTTCATGTAAAATCTGTCAGTGACTGATGCTTTTTGTTGTTGGAGGTCACTGAAGTCACCATTATGACTGTAGAAATGTATGGAAGTATTCGGATGAGCATAAAACCCTAAACTAATGCATCTTTCATTATGATCTCTGAGGGGAGGAAATTATGGATCCCTTTCAGGACTTTTATTCTCCTGGTTCATCATTGGAAAAATGAAAACATGAACTGCACTGATAAATTAATGACTCAGGTCAATGTTTGTCCAAAATGTGTGTGTTTTTTTTAAAGATAAAAAAACATGGTAAGATGAGGTTTGAAAGGATGAAATGTGAGCTTTATGTGACGTTTCTTATAACTTGTAACACTTTAGTGAGAAGTACCTAAAAAAAATACAGATTTGTCTTTCAGGCAAAAGTATTTCAGACTACATTTGCGATCCAACACTTTTTTTTAAGAATGTTTTTTGTCATCTAAGTGTTGGGTATTAATTAATAAAAAAAATAATATTTTAACATTTTTAAGTATCCGTTTAAACTAGAAAAGGATGTGAAAAGATTTTTCTGAATATTTAAACAGATAAATATCAGTTCCTTAGAGTTTATGACCAATTCCTGATGCATCTTAGACTGCAAGTTAAATATTTGATTAATTTTAACTTTTCCAGACTGTCCAATTTGTGCAAGGCATCTTTGTGGAGAAGTATGACCCCACAATAGAAGATTCCTACAGAAAGGTACAAATACGAGCAACACTAGAGACGAAATTAACATAGAAACTACAACCTGTTAAAACTTTTTTTTTTTTTTTTCCTGTTGAACAGCAAGTGGAGATTGATGGGCAGCAGTGCATGCTTGAAATCCTGGACACAGCCGGAACAGTAAGCAGCAGCAAACCCAGAGTCGGTTTTGGTTGATGTTCGCAGCAGATTTCTGATGATCTGGACTCTCTGTGGTTCTGCAGGAACAGTTCACGGCTATGAGGGACCTGTACATGAAAAACGGACAAGGCTTTGCTCTGGTGTACTCCATTACAGCACAGTCGACGTTTAACGACCTACAGGACCTCCGGGAGCAGATCCTGCGAGTAAAGGACACCGAGGACGTGAGTGCTGGGAGATCTTTAGAAGTCATTTGAGGGAAATATAGTACAGTCTTCCTTATGTTAAAATAATAACCTGTGATAGGTGGAATCTGAGGTTGGATTATAGGTGTTTTAAGGCTGTAAAACTGCTCACTGCAAACTTTATGCGTAAATATTTTCATACTTTTCCGTCTTGTTCAAAGCTTTTTATAAAAATAGTCCAGTATTAAAGAATAAAAAGATCTGCTAGTGATCAAAGTTTATTTAAGTTTGCTGAACACAATCTATTCAAGAAACAGCACAGAGGAGATTAATTGACAATATCTACAGCCAATCAGGACACAGAACATAATGTGCTGAATCCCAATTTATTAAAGATTTAGCTGTTTTTATGCTCTGGCTTTCACTCGCATGTGATTTAAGAAACTACGCAAAGAATCTCCTTTATTCTTAAAAGGTTTGGTGATTCTAAAAGTCTAGGAGCTTTTTTTCAGATTGACCACAGGACCCTCTCTTTGTTTGGTTCCCCTAAATGAATCGGTGTGGAGTTTGTATTTGGTAGAGATTGGTTAAACTAAAGCGAGCCAAGCTCAAGCATCACTGCTGCAACCCATGTTGACTGGTAGCCGCCATTAGCTGCAGCTGACCAGAAGTTAAGCAATGTTTGAGGTTATGACCTCACTAGCTGCTGAACATCTGGTCAGCTGTGTACTTTTCAAGTTAAAAAAAATGTAGTTAAAAATAAGTTTGAATGAGTTGTGAAATGTCTGATAAAGCTGTTTTTAATGGAGAAAGCGCCCAGTTTTTCTTTTCCCTCCTCCTGCTCAGTGATGTTTTTAGGCACAACAGCCTCCAAACCAGCTGGAACTGTGATATTTCTGTGGTTTTGATCTGCTCTCTACAGAGCAGAGTGTCAAAGTATAATACATTAAATGTGGCTCTGACTTTTTTTTATTGTTTTATGCCCAAACCCCCGACTGAGCAAAACCTTTTTAGTGTAAGAGTCCTTATGGTCCTTAAAATCGCTCCCATTGGACTTTTGTTTTTATAATTATGACGTTTTTTTTTGTTGTTGCCAAAATTCAAAAGCTTCTGTCGTTTCAGACATATTTTATCCTCAGCAGCTCATTAGAAATACACTTCTGGGTTGTGGGCGGGACTGTGGACACAGAACCAATTGGAGTGGATTGGAGAAGCCCGTGTGTAGCTGGAGTTTCTGTCTGCGCTGCTTTATATTCATAATTATTTAAAGTCTTAAAATGCGGATCTCTCGGCTTGTTTGTACCTTGTGTAACACGACTTCCTCATTTGCAAATGTCTTATTCAAACATCTATGACTCAGTTGAAGCTGGCCTTTATGTAGCTTAGCGCAGGGCAGTAGACACGCACGGAAGTCGACTATCTGATCAGGTCAAATCGGTTTGTTCAAAAATGTCGCCTTGAGACTATCTGACCAAGAATTTACAGTTTTCAGAATATTAACTGTAGCCACGAGACACTAAATGTCTTTTTTTTCCTTCTCTTTTCATTTTTGATATTTTTGCCCACTTTCAAATAAAAACTTTAGTGTTTGAGCAGCCTAAAGGAGAAGGAAAGCTCAGACCAACATTTGCAGATGTGGTCTTGATTGTAAAGGAACTGAAAGAAATGAAGTCCACTGTTTTCTGGAGCTGTATTTATGCATTCAATTTTTCTTCTTTTTGCGGTTTTTAGATCCCAATTATTGCATAATTGCAATTTTCTTCAAACTTTTTAACCTGACCTTTTAGTCTGGAGCTTGTTGATATTTCTCTTTAAGCCTGCTGCAATCAGGTTCCTGATAATCAAATCTTTAGCTGTTGACGTTCTTTCAACTACAGTAACTCTTCACCCGTTAACACAAGTAATATAATTCCAGTGGTGAGAAAAGCAGACTTGTGTCGTTCTGTAACACGTAACTTTAGCACTGAGTTGCATATCAGTTCAGAGCAGCTTTTCTCCTCATCAGAATCAGCTGATCTGCATAGGAGGATGTGTGATTTAGGTGTTGCCTGTGACATCTCCGGTGTTAAAGGGTTAAAATACTATCAATGTTTAATGTGACTCACTTCCAGCAGATCTGCAGAAACATGTTTTTATCAGTCAGTAATCGTGTCAGAACATTACAGAACAATGCTGTGTGTACGCAGCTCCTCTTCATGTTTAGGTAGAGATGTGTGTTCCATGTAATCGTCCTCGTTCATAGGTCTCCATTCATGCACGTTGTGTTTGATGGCTTTGGGATTTACAGCAGATCTTTTAACTTGTTCACTTTCATAGGCTGTTTTTAACTGAACAAACCGTGTCAATTAAAGCCTAATTTAACAGAAATAAACGAGAGGAAAATCTGTAGACGGTCATCCCCATAGGTGAAAATGCTGAGTCATCTACAGGAATGCTGCTCACCTGTTGTACGAACATGAGCTCACCACCTTTAGATCTTATACAAATGAGCACACATGACAGAAGACTTTTTCCTGGTAATACACCTTAAATGTTCACTTCATTGCAAAAAGATTTACTTTAAGTCCAAGACTGTGATATCAGAGCTCAGCTGTTCATTTATTTATGAATCCCGGCTGCAAACGTCAAACCAATCGAATTAAAGCTCTTTTGAAGCACCAAAACCGTCACTGGGAGCCGTTCTGTGGCTATAAAGTCCAACTTCCGATTGACTGTTTCCTCCTCTCATTCAGGTTCCCATGATCCTGGTGGGGAACAAGTGTGATCTGGAAGATGAGCGCGTGGTTGGAAAGGAGCAGGGGCAGAATCTGTCCCGCCAGTGGAACGGCTGTGCCTTTTTAGAGACTTCGGCTAAATCAAAGATCAACGTTAATGAGGTGAGTTTGATGTCCTGGTGGAGCAGCTCCGTTCTACATGCTGAAAAACACGTTCTCACTTCTGATTTCAGTACTCTGTCACATGATGATGCCTCATAAATGTGTCAGACTTACAGTCTAAACGCATTTAGTTCAGCACTAACGTAAACAAAAATGATCCTCTAAGTTTGAATTCATAAATCTTCACAGCTTCAGGGTTCATGAGATCGTCTGTCCTCTGACTTTTTAGAGCCTGAGCACACATTTTTTCATCTATGGAGCTCTTCTCTTGGGAAATGTGCAGCTGATGTGAATTGTTGACATCCTCTTCACCTCGTCCCTCTGTTGCAGATTTTCTATGATTTGGTGCGACAGATCAACAAAAAATCTCCGCTCGAAAGGAAGCCGAAAAAGAAGTCTGGCTGCACGCTGCTCTAAGACTGCCACCCACAGTCGCTCCAGGCAGGTGAGTGGAGGAGCTACATTTACTCCAGACGTCTGCTGACCTGCAGCTGCTCAGGAATAATTGCAGACTAATTGTGTCTGGCAAAAATGAAGAACCTTTTTCTGGAATTACTTTGTATTCACACCTCTAAAGCAGAGCACTGTTTGACTTTAATCACTTGTTTGTTTGTGAAGTTTAAGAAAAAAAAACGAGATGTAGAGGACAACAGAAATCTTATAAATGTCTACAGATTTATCAAATGATTTGTCTTTTTATTATTGGTATGTAATCTGACGCCCCCTGCAGCTGAAACATGGAACTAAAGTTTCTCACTGAAACTGTTTTAAAAAGTTTACTTTGTATAAAAGAAAAATACATATGACAGTCATCGATTGTTTAATGTATATGAGTTCTCTCCCTGGTTTGATGTCAAATAAACCAGAGAAAAAATAGTTTTTAAATCCACCAAAAAACTACAATTCCCAGAGCTCCACTTCCTCAGCTTTGTTCGATTAAAAAGCTCCAAATGTCTTCTGCAGATGCTAAAAGGAGTTGATTCAGATACAATGCAGTCGTCTGGAGATATTAAATATGCTGATTTTTTTTTTTAAAGCTAAAATCAAAAAGCTTCTGTCGTTTTTTAAGACATATTTTCTGCAGATTTTGGGTTCTTGGCAGGACTGTTGGTGTGGAAGTTGGCCTCGTTATTTTCCCATCATCCTTTGTTTACACTCTCCCACTAGCAACAAACACCTCACATGCCTTAGCTAATGTTAGCGTAGCACAAAGAGAAATATCAGAGCTATCCAGCCGTACAGTCTGTAACCAGATGGAAGCTCAGACGAGGAAAATAAAGACTTTAATGGATCCATTTGTCTGCAAGTGGAGGATTTAGAATCGTCAGTGACCGCGTCGTTAACTGATCGTTTTCAAACATCCGATTTGATTAAGGAAACACTCAAAAATGTGGTTTAAATCTTACATTCTTTTTAATATATCCTCCATTATGAGAAAAATGCTACTAGAACATGTTAAAACTTGATTTTCATTGGAGTGGGTCTTTACGGAGTATTTGGGGAACGTTTGTCTTAAGCAAATTCTAGCCAACTTTTATACATAACGTTTATACATATAAATGACCATCTTTTTTTAATTATTTAAAACAAATAATGTCCTCATCAATTGCTATAAATAAAGTTTTATGGTTAAATTATAAAGTTGCTTGCTAAAAAACTGTAATACAGCTCACAAAATAAAAACATCATACTATTAATAAAGTGAGCTAAAATGTCAAACATGTCTTAGAGTAAATGCATTAATGGCCTCCAGCTAAAAAAAGTGTTAACTCCACCCAAACAGTGCTGTAGTCATTGTTTTCATTCCTAACAAACTTCTCCTTCAACCTGCAGAAACATGTGATGATTTACTGTTTCCCCGTGGATGGTGCCAGCATTCCAAGTCCTCGCCAGAGCGTTTTGAAACAGGCCGACGGAAACTTCACCACTCGCAAGACACGGCACATACTCTTTAAGAACCTCTCTGCTTTTTAATGACAAAGAAATTTGTACAGTCGGCTCGGTGACAACAGTTTCATTTCTGTTCTTTACTTTTGTTGTTCTTATCCAAGGTGTCTTTCTTCTGGAAACTGTCTTATGTGAAAGCATAGACTGGATTTCAATCCATGTATGGGAACTCAAATGTTTTATTCAAAGTAATATCAGTCTTTGACATATTGTGACGATATGTTTTTGAAAAGTGAAAATCTCGGTCTTCTTGTACATTTCTGCACTAACGAAGACGTGTCATTGTCAATACTTTACTGGTTCCTCCTTACAAGGATGTGCATTGGTAACATCTTTCCTAAGTGACTTTGTTTTATAATGACAGCTGCAAGCCTTCCATATTTCCCCATAATATATTGTTCTTCCATTTTTGCATAATAAAGTTAAGTAAATTTGTATTTTATAGACCGATGGGGGCAAAGGGTGTTCTGATTTGTCTTGAGGCTGAAATGATAAATTGTACTAAACCACCTCTAATATTGCTTCTTGTTGCTGTGTCACAGATTTTTCCAGCTTTTATGAATGATTAAATTTTAGTACATTTTCATTATCTTCTTTTTCTGTGGTCGTTATTGACGGGGACTTTAAATTCGTGCCGGTTAAAGTCTCAGAGGAAGTAGTGACACATTTTAAAAGCACTTTTTTATTTTCAAAATAAAAGCAGCTTTAATTTAGCTTGATTCTAAATGAATATTTGGACACAACTCTTAATATATTGGACTCGTTTACCCATAATGCATCAGTATGCACATTTAAAGTCCCAATCCGATTATCTTTGGATCTATCGTAAAAGTGTTCCCAATGGTGTCTTAGTTATGATTATGCCGTTTTTTGTCAAAATTTGTTTTCTATGGTAGTAACTGCAGAGTGGCAGGAGTGCATTGTGGGTGGGGGGCTGTTGGCACACAGTAAGCCCCCTCCACTCCATGTTGCTGAGCAGGGAGCTTGTGGCCAGTCAAGTGTCTCAAATAAGCTCCTTAAACATCATTCTCTCATCAGCTCATGATTCACAAGAATTTGAATAAATAAATACTCAGAAATGCAATTTTATACTTAATTTTCTTAATCTAACAGAATGAATATAACTGTGACTGAGTGGATTTGTCCTGGTTGGCAGCCTCTACAGAAAGCAGCAGTTTGAAGAGGTGAGAGTCTGGGGTGTGTACGGTCCTTCAGAATGTTTCTGGCTCGATTGAGGCAGCGGGAGGTGTGGATGGAGGTTACTATGGGCAGAGGGCGGCCGATGATTTTCATCCAGCTGGAGAGCCAAAGTGACACAGCGGAGGTCAACATGCTCTGGATGGTGGAGCGACAGAATGTCACCAGCAGGTTCTGGTGGATTTGCTGCTTCCTGAGTGTAGCTGCTGCTGAGCCTTTGCTTTTTTTAGTCTGATTTATAGGAGTGTAGCGATTAAAGACTTAACCGATTAATCGATTTATATTCAATCCTACCAGATCCTTCTGTTTGAGACAAATTTTTAATCACATTGACCTGGATTATAAAATAGCTTTAAAACAAAATGTATAAATTTTCAAAAACACCATTTGGATTAAGGGGCAATAGGTTTATTTAACTATAACATAAACATGACAAGGTGACATCACAGTGGACAACACATGTAATGGCAGCAAAAAATGATCAATCCATCAATACAGTCTAATGTGTGGAATTTTGTAAAGTCATGTGACCATAAAATGTGTTTCAATGTTCTAATAATGTTCTGTTTCTATTATTGCGATTCATAGAAACAGTGGGCGGAACTTTATAAAACGTGGATGGATTTGTTATTAGTTCTTGTTTACTTGTGTGTTTGTACAAATGTTTAATTTACACTTTGTTAGAAATACAAGAAATTTGATAAACTTCACCTGCACTGTTCAGTACCAGGTATTTATCTGAGTTACACTGGTGGAATTTTTGGCTAAAAATGTCCTGGATTCCATTTTAGGTCAGTGAATTGGATCATTCAAAATGAACAAATATGAAATCATATCGGGAACCACAAATTATGATATCAATCGAACCGTTAAAATGAATTTTGACACCCCTTCTAATTTATCAGACAGATCCAGTCAAGCAGGATGATTCTAAAGGTCACTTTAGTTACACATTTATTATTAATAAATTCATCTTAGGAGAGGGTGCAGACTAAATAATGCAAGATCCTCTACGCTCATTGGTTTTAAACTTGTAAGTTATGATGAAGAACTTGTCACTGAGCAGACGAATCTTCTAAAATCACAGAGGAGAAGAATAAATCATCTCCAAACCGAACTATAGGTCGGCTTTCCTCTAATTCCATGACAGCAGATCTGTGTGGAGTTTAAATGTAATTTAAACATCAACTGAACGATGAGTGCTGGATACTACAGCTGGGTTGATAAAATCGATTCATCGACTTGAATCGATTTAATATTAACAGATCAATAATCGATTCATAAATATATAGATGGGTTTAGCACATAACGTAAAGTCTGCTACCTTGATGCTCATGTTTAATGGAATTTCCCATAGGGCGGCTAATGCTAACGCTCGGTCAACCTAAACATATATTGCATGCTAAATAAGCATCTTTTTAAACTCAGGCATGAATTTTTCCAAACTCTTTTAAAGAAATGTTTTTTAAGTAACTATTTGTGGTCTAAAACACAGTTTTTTGGTCATACTTTCTTCTTCTTCTTCTTCTGGAATAAGGTGTAATGCTATAGCGTGATCGCCACCTAGTGGCCAAACTGAAACGCCCTCCAGGAGAAGAAGAACAACGTTTACAATGTTAATGATCAGAACATTTTTGTTAGAGCTTCTCCATGTAAAAATGTATGCTGTCAACAATCTCATTATTTCACTAATACATTTTACAGTATGTAAACTGTAACCGATTAATATAACTATATTAAAAAATATATATAGATTATTAATGTATTTCTAAAAAGAAGGGGGTACCAGTGTGTAAACTGACATTTAATTGAATTGAAGAATCGGAAAAAAAAAAATCGGAATCGACCCCTCCGTTCCTGTCCGCTCCCTCTCAGCCACGCGCAGCGCCTCCCTCCCTCCTTCCGTCTCCCCCCCCTCCATCTCCGACCCTCCTCCCTACAACAAACATGGCCGCGAAATCTGATGGAGCTCCCGTCTCTCTACGAAACGAAAACCCGCCTCAGAGCTCTCCCCGGTCGGAGCCGCGGCCTCCGCAGGACCGCGTGGCCGAGCAGCGCTACACCCTGCCGGACTGCTGCTGGACGCTGGGCGCCCTCCTGGTGTTCTTCTGGGACGGGGCCTCAGACCTGTGGCTGGCCGCCGACTACTACCTCCGGAGGGAGTACTGGTGCTTCGCGCTGACTCTGGTCTTTGTGATCGTCCCGTCCGTGGTGGTGCAGGTCCTGAGCTTCCGATGGTTCGCCTTCGACTTCTCGGAGAGCGTCAGCGGCACGGCGGCGGCCGCGGTGGTGGCCGCGTCGGGAGCGGAGGAGAGCAACTTCAGCACCAAGGACAGCGGCGGGGAGCGGGGCGCTGGCCGAGCGGTGGCGGCCGCCGTGCTGTCAGGGCCGGCCACCGGAGGAGGAGCCCGCAGCTGCTGCAGAGCCTTCATGTGGGTCTTCCAGGCCGTCATTCACATCTTTCAGCTGGCTCAGGTCTGGAGGTGAGTCTCCTTCTGTTTGGGTCAGCCAGTGTTTTGCTGCTTACACACAACAACCACTCCCTAAAGCACATGTGTCAAAGTCAAGGCCCGGGGGCCGGATCCGGCCCTTCAGGTAATTACATCCGGCCCTCCAGATCCTTTTATTTTATTGTTATTAATTTCCTTGATAAAACATTGAAAGTAATTAAGGTTAAGTTAATTTATTCTGGAATAATATTCCTGCCATTTATTATTCATATTTATGTTTTAACATTTTTCCAATTGGCTTTCTGCTAGCTTTTTGGATTATTTTGGCATTTTCTAAGAATTTTTAGGCTATTTTACCGAATATTTTAGTCACATGCTAGCTGTTTTGTCTAATTTATGCTTTTTTTGTTTGTTTTTTAGGTAGTTTTGGAGCTAGGCTAATATTTACATGCTAGCTACATGCTAGCTGATTTGGTTAACCTGTTTTTTAAGTTTATTTATTTATTTTAGTTGTATGGGCTAATTTGGCATTTAGCTAATATTTTAGCGTTCTATCAGCTTCACTGTTTTTAGCTATCAATTTCAGCATCTTCAGCTATCAGCACTAGTATCTTCAGCGGCCAAATTCACACTAGCATTATCACAGGTAATGCTATATATCTAGTTCATAATTATGTTAATAAGTTACGGTTTTAAAGTGTTAAAAATCTTGTTTTTGTGTGTTCAATAAATGTTTATCCTGTTCACCCCGCGACCTAAGGTGTGTTTTGGATTTTGGCCCTCTATGCGATTAAATTTGACACTCCTGCCCTAAAGCAATAAAACCTAGGATTTCTGGAAGAACTCAATTGTCTTTTTATGTGATTTGACAGCCTGGAATAGGAGACTTTGACTCCACCCATTTCCTGTAGCCCCACACAGGCTTATAGGTCATTCATCTGGAGAACTATCAGCCACCATTCAGAAAAAGAATGACCTGACCGAAGGAGATTAAATATGAATAATTTAATATTTATACACGTTAAAAGGGTTTCCGGTGTCTGTTCAAACGTTTATGGCTCGTCCATGTAAGCATATTTTAGAACGATCATTAGAAAAGACTCAATGAGGTTAGACGGACAGTGAAGCTCAGTCAAACTTGAAGAACATTGATGGATTCTGCTTTAACCCTTTAACACCAAAGCTCCAGTGTTTATGTTCTTTAGTTTTCTGTAGCTTTTCAACAGTTAACAGGATAAATCCAGTAGATTCTGAAGGAGAAAAGCGCTGCTTTTCTCCTTCAGAATCTACTGGAATTATCCTGTTAACGGTTGAAAAGTTACATTAAGATTTTGTGTTTAAGTGTCACTGGCGAGTTAAGAGGATTAGCAGTGTTCCATACCTTCAGCTGTTAACCCGGGAGCAATCTGTTACTGATATGCGCTTCATCAGGTGATCAGGGATCAGCTGAAGATGGCTACCTGAGCTGAACGTGAGCTCCCATGATGTGGGATTGTGTTACAGTGTACTCTATAACCTCCTGAGAGTTTCTGCCCCCTCAATACACAGCTCATTTCCCCCAGTTTCTTTTTGTTTTCTGCATCCGTGCACCCCTAGGCACTTTTTCTAAAAAAAAAAAAAAAAAAAGGGTTACACGGTTTCTCTTGTGGTTCAGCGAGGCTCTCAATTTGAGCTTTATATGACCCTCCTTCCGCTGAAGCATTTATGGGTATTTATTGCTCCAGTCCTCCCTGACAACCACTGATTTTCCAACTACACCCTGTAGAGATCCAACAATGATTTTGAATACTGTATATATAGAAGACATACTTGGTAGAAGATTAAAATATGTTTTTTTTTGTCTTATAGAACCTCATATAATTTGAAATATCCTTGGATACAAACATTTAATTTATTAAATTTAAGCTTTATTTACTTACATATGCCCTGCATTATCAAAAAACTGCCACAAAAACGTGCTAAAAACACAAATTTTATCAGAGAGGGGCTTTTAGGCTTCCTGAATTGGTATGCTTTTAGGGTAAATCTTAAACGAGTCTGCCTTTTATGCACAGGTACGTCCATGCCCTGTATTTGGGGGTGCAGAGCCGTTGGCACGGAGACCCGGAGCGCAGGCACTACTACTGGCGCATGATGTTTGAGAGTGCAGATATCAGCATGCTGCGTCTGCTGGAGTCCTTCCTGAAGAGCGCTCCTCAGCTGGTGCTGCAGCTCAGCATCATGGTCCACACCAGTCAGGTGCTACCCCTCCAGGGTGAGTCCCCCCGCCCCCCAAAAAAATCCTCAGCCTTCATGGATCACCCTGAGTTGTGTCACTGAGCTCACCTCAATTAAGCCCCCATAGGTTTACACTTTTCGCTGAATCGTAAAACAATTGTGTGAATGCTTAGTAAGCATCCAAACTATAGTGATTCTCCTGCTCCTTTCTGTATGCTTTTTGGCATATCAATATCAATCACACTTTCAGCAATTTCAATAATCTTTGTATCAAAACATTCAGCTTGTTCACAACATCACTGCTTTTATTTTTTTTGGTATTCATAAAACTTCATATTTTTTGAAATATTGAGCAAAATATGTACCATAAGTGAATGAGAAATTCTTGAAATTTTAAAATTGTAAATAGATTAGCAGCAATCTTTTAAATATATTCATGGGTTATGTTTTAATCTTTTATAGTAACTTAAAAAATTGGAGTTTACCCAATATTATAGAAACATTAAATTTTTTGGTTATTTTTTTATCTACTGGGGTTTTTATAAGCTAATTGAGAGACCAGCTTATGTTTCAGCAACATACTAACATTTTTGGTAAATTTTATATAGGTAAATTTAGACTTTAGCTTCTATTTTAGCAATATGCTAATGTTTTGGGCTATTTTTTTTATAAGCTAATGTAGAGCTTAGCTAATATTTTAACAAAATGCTAACTTTTTGGGCAAATTTTTTATCTTCTGAGGTTTTTTTAGGCTAATTTAGAGCTTAGCTTATATTTTAGCAACATATTAACATTTTGGCTAATTTTTTATAGGCTAATTTAGATCTTAGCTAATATTTAACAACATGCTAATATTTTTGGGTAATTTTTTATAGGCTAATTTAGAGCTTAGCTAATATTTAACAACATGCTAACTTTTTGGGTAATTTGTTATAGGCTAATTTAGAGTTTAGCTTCTATTTTAGCAATATGCTAATGTTTTGAGCTATTTTTTTAAAATCTACTGAGGTTTCTATAAGCCAATTTAGATCTTAGCTAATATTTAACAAGATGCTAATATTTTTGGGTAATTTTTTATAGGCTAATTTAGAGTTTAGCTTCTATTATAGCAACATGCCAACGTTTTTGACTAGTTTAGTTTACTGAGGAATTTTAGTCTATTTTTAAGTTTTTTAAGCAATGAGCTTACTTTTTTGGCTAATTTGGTATCTACCAGGGTTTTTTGGGGCTAATTTGGAGTTTTGCTTAAATTTTAAGCAACACACTAAATATTTTTGCAAAATTGCCATTTATTAGGGACTTTTAAGCAATTTTTAAATAATCAGAAATTTAGGTCAACTTCAGTGCTTTTTCATAGTTCTTTATCCAAATTTCCATTTTTTTTAGCAAATTTAACATTTTGCAAATAGCGTTTGTCAACAAATCCCTCAGCTATTAAATTGCGTCACTATTTTCAGCAAAAAGCTTCAGCATCTTCAGCGACTACTTTTAGTAAAAAGTATTCACACTAGCATTATTGCAGGTAATGCAACTTTTCTAGTTACTCAACTGTCATCTCCATCCATCTCATCTTCTTCCTCTCTCCTGTCCCTTTAGGACTTTCTGCTTCTGCCTCACTCATATCCCTCGCCTGGATGATCTCATCTTATCAAAAAGTCCTGAGGGACTCCCGAGACGATAAGGTCCCCATGACCTACAAAGCCGTGATCGTTCAGATTCTGTGGCACCTGTTCACCATCGCGGCCCGCACGCTGGCCTTCGCCCTGTTTGCCTCCGTGTTCCAGCTCTACTTCGGCATCTTCATCGTGGCCCACTGGTGCATCATGACGTTTTGGATCATTCAAGGCGAGACGGACTTCTGCATGTCGAAGTGGGAGGAGATCATCTACAACATGATGGTGGGCATCATCTACGTTTTCTGCTGGTTCAGCGTCAGGGAGGGGCGCACTCACTGCAGGCTGCTGATCTACAGTGTGACGGTGTTCGTCGAGAACGTGGCCCTCACCACCATCTGGTACTTGTACCGGGGCGGTACCGATCGCCACGGCAACTCGGATTTCTACGCCGTGATGATGGTGTGCGTGGTGGCCAGCAGCTACGCTCTGGGCACCTTCTTCATGTTCGTGTATTACTGTCTGCTGCACCCTGATGGCTCCGTCTCAGGGTGGAGCTACACGGTGGAGAAGGAAGTGCCTGTGGAGCTGCTGGCCTCCCCGGCGTCCAGCCTCCCCCCGGATCTGGTGAGCAGCCCCCCCAGAACCCTGCAGAGGACTAAAGGGTCAGACAGGGAGCAGGATGGAGATGTCTTTAAGGTCAGACCTCCCAGGGGGGCCAAACCCTCAGTTCCTAACCTCAAACCCAGGACAGAGGGGCCCGTCATCCGAATAGACTTACCCAGGAAGAGATACCCGGCCTGGGACGCTCATTTCATCGACCGGCGTCTGCGTAAAACCATTCTGGTGCTAGAGAAAGCTGCTCCAGTCACACCAAGGATTCAGTACCGATGTCTGGGCACACCCAAAGAAGTGATGGAGTACGAAACCACGGTGTGACCGACTGAAAGCGGCGTGACTTGGTGCCACACGGATATCCCGCCAAAAAGAGAAATGGCGGGAGAAGTGGTCTCGCAGATCTGCTTTGTCCTGTCCGATAAAAAGAGATGTGGTCTCTTTATTTTGCTGACACAGTGAGAGAAAATATGTGAAGTTGTGGTGCATATTTTGGTTTCTGTATCAATTCTCAGGTCATGATGTGGCACAAATGGCAGTTGGATGTACACTGGTCGTCTTGTGGTCTCAGAGGAGCACAAACAGGCAGATAGAGGTGAAGAGGTTATCAATCATGAGCAGGTGTGTGTGTATGTGTGGGGGGGTCCTGTCCAGACAAACCTTCAATGTTCGTTATTATTTATGGCAGCTAGAGCGTCACGGAGTTGGTGTGGCAGTCAAAGATGTCACCGCGCCGTAATTTCAAAGCGTCCGCGAGAACACAAACGGGACGTTCTGCTCAGAAAACCTTTCCGCAGCTTTATTTTGAAGGGGGCTTTGAAGGCGCTTCGACCTGAGGGGGCAGTTTAAAGCAACTTTTGAGTTGAATGTACAAACTTTTAAGTTTGATTGAGGTTTCTCGAGAAATTTCATGCTGTTTCTGGGATTTATGAAACTCTTGCCATATCTTTAATTTGGTGTGTTTACATTCAGTCTGTTTTTTTAGGGGTATGGTTTTGTACTATTTTAACAAAACAAAAAAAAGGAAATCCCTCTTCTGGAATGTTTATGCACTTCTTTGTGTTTTCCATCACATTTATGGAGTATTTTGGACTTCATAGTATCAGAATTTGACCACCTTATGCAACAAAAGCAGCAGGATTGCGTGTAAATGAGTGTAAACTATAAGGAGAGGGTTGCAGATCCTCGTCTAATGCATTCCAACTGTCAAATGAGGAAAAATCTGCACATTCCGAGACTATTACCTAGATATTATTGATGGTACAGGGTTGAGGTGCTTTTTTATTTTTTATTATTGTTATTATTATTTTTGTTATTTTATTTTTAAAAGGGAGATACATTTGAAAAAAGTGGTAGAATTGGTAAAAGAAGTCTTTTTTTAATTTTATATATATTTTTTGCTTTAATCAGTTTCCAAAAGAGGTTCTGAGCTGTCATGATAATCATTCTTACATTTCAGAATAAAAGTCATTTTTATTCATTAAGTATTTACAAGAGGAACATTCTGATTGGGTGTTGTCTTTGTTTATGTCTGCTCACTTATGGGTACAAATTACAGTCCTGCTATGTGCTTTTGACTGAATTAGTTTCACCGATTTGGCATTTTTGTGTCTTGTTTTTGTCCAGATTTGTGGCCAACAAAGCACACTTGCCATTTCCAAAAAACAAAAGCCAGAAGAGGTTTTGTTAATGGTGCCAACAGTTTGAGTCCACCCGGTACCATAAATGAGCGTGTTGTGGCGGGAATCAAACAGTGCTGCACCTCAGACACAAAGCTGGAATCAAAAAGCCTTAAGCTGGTCAAGCCAGACTGTTCAAAGGAAGAACAAACATGAAGGTGAACACCGTCTTATTATGTTGTTGCTGAAATAAAGAGCAATGTGTTTCCCTGAAATCTGTTGCCTGGAACATAACTAAGCACACACCTGTACGATACTTTTACTTTTGTTTCCATTGTACTTTAAGGCATTTCCCCTCACTGATTTTTCTTTTTTTTTCTCAGAAGATTAACTTGTTTATTTACATCTCCTTCATTACTATTTGATGCTTAAATATCATTTTTGAGGACATGTTTTCCCCTCTAGTGTTCTAATAATTTGTTTTAAATCAGTTTGACACTTAGCAGAAAGTACTCTATTTAATAGTACAACAATATACTTATTCTCTATACTAAAAGCAAGGAAATATACTTGGAAGTTTATTTTTCATATACTATAAACTCAGGCTGGGCAATAAAACGATAATAACATGTATCGTGATAGAACTTATTCTCAATAGAAAAATGAGTCTATCACGATAGACTTTTATTTTGAAGTTCTGAAATGAACACTAGCCAGTTGTGAGCATTTTCTCCTCTTTGGCGAGTAAAAGTTACAGGTTAGTGAAGTTAATGTTTGCATCTAACTAGTTGTGTTTATCAGCTCTCCTTTTGGTAAATTTCTGTTCCAGTCTCTTCCTCTAGTGTCTTTAAATTTCAATTTAGTCTACAACATCTATGCATTTTATTGGTAACAAAAAAAAAACAAAAAAAAAAACAGTTGCATTATGTTTATGCAATATTTCAATCTAAACAACTCTCTGATGATTACACATTTCCCTTTTGAGCAACAGAGAATTCAAACTTCATAGTTTTTTTTATTTATATTACGTTATATATATCGAAAAAAAGTGACTGTATATCATATTAAAAATTCTTTATTGCCCAGAACTACTATAAACTATTGTATATTGTTTATGTTTTAATCTTAGAATATTGCAATATAGTTTGAAAAAGTATTCAGTTAGTATACTTTCTACACTATACTTTAGTATACTTGCCATACTTATACTCAAGAATACTTAAAATAAAATTCAACTGTACCACTTTTTGCTAAGGTTTGTTTCCTGCATTCTTTCCTATAAAGCCTCTGGCCATAAACTGTCATAAAATGGCAGCATAAACCTTACGCTTGTTTGTACCAGTCAGAAGTGTGTGGTTAAGAAAACGAAAGCACAAACGCCATTTACATGAACTGAAACTAGAACTTTCTTTTAACAAAAAGTAGTACACTTGAAGGCTTTTATTTTCTAGTTTACTTGGGTATAAGAATAGTAAACATACTATGAACCATGAATATATAATGAGTAAAATATACTCTTGTTTATACTCTTGTCATTTATCAAATAAGGGTGAAAAACTATATTCTAAGTTTACAATATATAGTTTAAAAGTAAACCTCATTTTAGTATAAACTGAGTTTACTTGTACACATAAATACTAGTTTTTTACCAAGATGCTTTATTTTGAAAGGTAACAATATTTTTGATTTTAAAAAGTGAAGAAACTTAATTATAGAATGTAAATGAGTAACTTTTACGAATACGTGAAAAACAGAATTAAGATAAATAAAAAATAGATATTTAGATTTTAACTCATTCCAGTGTAACCTTACACCTAAAAATGAATAACCAGGAAGAAAGTTTTCCACAGTAGCCAATCACTTACGCCCTTTGCAAGGTTTGGCCTGAATACTTAAGCTCTTAGCCAATCATCGTGGAGGGGGCGTGTCAAAACCCCACCGGCACTCAGTTCCGTTGTGTTCACGAGCTCCATTTCAGTCTAGAATGGCGACCGCCGTATGCGGTCTGCAGTCTAACGGCGGCAGCAGTAAACCGACGAAGACCCACCGGGAGCAGCGGAGGAAAGTGAAGGACTCCAAGCGGCGACAGGCAGCTTTATTGTTCCTCAGTAACATTTCGCTAGACGGACGGCCGCCGTCCCAGCTCACCGCCGAAAATGCCGAACAGAAAGTCGCCGAGGAGTCGAGACTGGGGGACAGTGAAGGCGGCGCGGCGGCCAGCCCTCTGCCGGCGGACTGTCAAGGACCCGTCGCCCAGGTGACGGACCCCGCGGCGGTCGGCTGTGGCTCGTCGTCCAGCTTCCCGGGGGTGCTGAGCCCCATTCGACCCTCTTTAGTCACGTCCCCTGGACCGTCTAGCGCCAGCTCCGTGGGACATAACGAGGTGTTCTTGGAAGGAGGCGGCACGCTCGAGTCGCTGACCCCGGACACCCCGCTGTCCCCCGTCGTCCACCAGCCGTGCTCCAGAGCCAAGTCCACGCCGGCCGCCCTGAGCCCCGTCCCCGCCAGCAACAGTGTGGAATCACGGCAGAGGTGAGTTTGCTGAACGGTGTCTCGGGGCCCTCAAAACAAACACTTCCGCGTGAAACAGGTATCCTACAACAACAAACACTTTCATTTGAACTCTTTCTGTATTTAACTGGCAGTGCAGGAATTTCAGGTGTTTCACTGTTGTTTACTGTAACCGCCGGGAGGACAGAAAAGGTCTCTGAGGTTGTGACTCACTCCAGGTGACCTGGGTGTTGGTCTGCTGGACCAAACCAATGTTTAAAAAAGGGGGGAGGTTGATTGACTGTCAAACCTGAGACTTACACCATCTAGATTAAATACCCACTCCGATGAAAATTGTGTTTTTAACACGTTTTTGTGGCATTTTTCTGATGATATACAAAGTAAAGTAAGATTAAAAGTGCACTTCTGAGTATTTATTTACTCAAATCATTGTGAATCATGAGCAGACAAATAATGCTGTTTGAAAAAGAGCCTATTTGTGACGTAGAACCTGCTCTGCTCCATTCTGATGCATCCACTTGTAGACATATAGATCCATGTACATCTTTGTTTTGGTTCGGTTCTGGATTCTAGCTGTACAGATGAATAGCTCTGACTTTTGTTTTTTTTAGGTTATGGGTTTGAAATATGTTAGGAGGTGTGAAGGGCTGTAAGCTAGTGGGAGTCCCAACTCCTCTGCTCCTCTAATACGGTGTCATTCTGTAGGGCTGTCTGAATCTGCTATTGTAAAAATGGAGTTCCCTACAAAATTTCCCAAAAAATCTCTATAAAAAAACAGATGCTCACTAGATTAGTGAATATAGACCACAATGCATTGCGTTTAAACAATTTTGGTGAAAAAAATTAAGTATGGTATTTAGTTTTTTACAAAACTTTTCACATTTTGACCATCCAAACACAATGGTTTCATAAATAGTCTTAATAAAATGTTTGTATTTAGTAGGTTTTTACTTTGTGAAGTTGATGATGTCATATTTGCTGTTTAAAAAAAAAAAAAGCGAGCATTCAGGTCACTAGATAGTCCCGCACTACATATTTTTTTTAGTAGTAAGGGAGTAGAGGAATTCACATATAGCCAGAAAATTTCAACAAATGGACAACGGGAAGTGGGGGTTGGCTTACTCTGCTCCAGAAGTCCCGCCCCCAACTCAGAGGCAAATTTTTATTGAACTCCTGTCGCTCTGCAGAAACTATGTCCTAGAAAACTATGCAGTTTTTAAACTATTCGCTAAAAACGGCATAATCATAACTAAAAGACCCATGGGAATACTTTTATAATGGATCAGAAGAGGGTTTTTAAGAGAATTAAAAAGTAAGTTTGTTTTTGGTAGTGAAAACCATCACTAATGGAGTTTTTCCAATCAGGCTGAGGAACATCTCAGGCTCTCCTGGACCCAAGGTGCCAAAGAAAGTCCACTTCATCAAGAGCATGAGGCAGTACGACACCAGGGGCTGCAGGTGAGTCCGTAAACACCCTCTGGACGGTGCAGTGGTGTGGTAAGAGCTGTAACTGTTCATTTTGGACTCTGAGGTAGAACCTTCACACCACCCTCCTGGCAGTGTTGAAATAAGCTGCTTAGCTGTGGTAGAAAGCTTGCAGAGCAATAACAGGAAAACACAGCTGCAGGCTGGTAGCTGCTACAGTGAATTTAATCACCCCCCTAGAAAGCTTAGCAAAGGCCAAAAGAGATGCAGTGTTGAAATGAAACACCCTTCTGCAGTGGTGGCGGTGGCGTGGTTACGCCACAGCAAGACGAGATGCTGAAATAGCTCGCTGCTGGCATCTTTATTCAGCTTCTGACACACGTCAGAGGGCTTGTGGGATTTTACCGTGGTCCAAAGTCTGTCTCGTCACTTTGATGTTTTCATATTTGGATTTTACTTTTAAATATTTGTCCTCCACCTCCATAAAGCATCATTCATTTCCCCCCTCAGTGTGTGTATGTGTCCTGCAGGTTTGCACCCCCCCACCCCCCTTGAGTGTTTATTCCTGAACTGAGGAACGCTTTCTAGATTATGTAACGTAAAGGTAATTAATCCTGGCAGATGTAAGCTGCTGCAATGCTGTGCCCGTGAGAGATCTGATAACCGCCGCGTGGCCTTTTCCTGAAGGTCTGGCTGTGGTGTCTGGCAGAGACTGCTGCTAACTCTGTGTGGACGTGAACAGCTGAAGCCGCGGCGTTTGTGCCGATGTTCTGGTGCTTCCCAGAAGACTGTTAAAAGCTGGATTGTTTGCATTTATGTCAGCTCGGTGGAATTTTAGCCCACATGGAAATCAGTTAAAGGTTATTTTTGTTCTTTTGTTATGAATTAACTTTGATCTAATTTTATTCTGCCCTCCAAAATACTCAAAATGCTTAAAAAAATATGTTAATAAGTAGAGAAGATGACAATTTTGTTTCCTCAAACTTTCTAGTAGTTTCATTTGTGTCGAGTAAAGATGAGGAACGGTTTTACAAAATAAAAACACGTTAATACATTTCAATTAAAGACCCACTTTGATGAAAGTGGTGTTTTTAACATGTTCTTGTGGCACTTTTCTGATGATGGAGGACATAAATAAAGAAAATTAACCTTAAAATTGAATTTCTGAGTATTTCTTTATTCAAATCGTTGTGAATCAGGAGGAAGTTTTCTGGCCTTTGTGAGATATATTTAGCAAAAGAGGAAGCTGCAACGATTTTTAGTGTCATTATCCATAAAGACGGCGATCTAAAATCACTTTTTGTTGTATTTCTGCTTATGACTTGCTTTTAGGAGAACCTCGCTTCACTTTAGTTCACACCATTGCATAATTTGAGCTTTTTTTAGTTCTGTTTTTGCTTTAAATGAAGATCCGCCTGTGTTTGGCTGTGGTTATGATCACTGGCGTCCTGCTTGGAGCTTTAGATGGTTGTCACCTGGCTGGTTTTGGTGGGTGTAGCTCTGTGACCTTTGCTGGTGTGGAGTAGCAGTGACTGACGCTCCATCTGTTCTGTCTGCCTGTACTTGCTGTGTCCTGCAGGATCATGCTGATTTGTGCCAAGCGGTCGCTTTATGCTGCTTTCTCAGTGCTGCCATACGGAGACAATGCTCATCTCAGGTACAGAGGAGGCAGGAAGCAGTCACACCACCTCCATCACCCCCTCCTCACATTTGTCGAGTCGTCACGGCCCATCTGTGTGGTTCATGTCATTCTCGTGAAGCAGCTCTTGCTTCAGGAGCTGGAAGTTACAGAAACCTGCCTCCTGTGTTGACAGTGAACCAAAGCTGGACACTCAGAGGCAGAGGCTGTCCTCTGTGGTGGCTGCTGATCTGCTTCCTTCGCTGGAAGGGGTGGAGTTGGGCGCCATAGGAAAGGTACCTGTCCGAGTCCCGCCTCCCGCGGTATTGTTTTTACCTGGAATCCCCCTGACCCCCTCGATTCCTTCTCAGACCGTGTCCTACGCTCAGTTTCTTTATCCCACCAATGCTTTGGTGAGGCAGAAGAGCAGCAATGCAGCAGACGGCGCGGCTCCGCAGCCCCGTTTCCGCGGCAACGGTCAGAAGAACTTCATCCCCGGCCGTGTCAACAGCAGTGCAGCTCAGGACTCGTGTAAGGCTCCCTGAAAGCTTTAAGTCAAAGTCCAGCTGCTGGGTGTTATTTTAACACCGCAGCCTTTTTTCCTGTTCCAGACACGGAGGATGCGGCGGAGTACGACCCCAACCTGCTCAGCGACCCGCAGTGGCCCTGCGGGAGGCACAAGAGAGTCCTCATATTTGCATCATATGTGGTGAGGGTTTTATGTTTTTATTCAAAGTAACCAAATGATGTTTGGATCCTCTTAGTAAATGGAAATTCGTTTAACTATCATTTAGACAAAGATCTGAAATGAACTCATTAAAAAAATGTAAAATATTTTTTAGTTAAACTGAATCTCTATGTTTGCAAGTTTTATTAAGACTTTTTATTTATTTATTGAAAGTCCCACTCAGATCATCTTTTGATCTATTGTAAAAGCATGTAAAAGTCTTTAAATTATGATTATTCTGTTTCAGCCAAAATAGTTTTCTAGGAACTTCTTTCTGCAGAGCGGCAGAAAGAAGTTCCCCTCTGAGTTGTGGAGTTGAGGGCGGGACTGTTGGTGCAGAGCAACTTCTCCTGCTTCCCCTCCCTGTTGATGAGAGCTCTTTGTTTACACTCTCTCCTGCTAGCTCTCACAACCACATGCTAACATTAGCGGTGAAACAGAAACAGCTATCAATATTAGAGTTATCCAGCCGTACAGTTTGGAGTCAGATGTCGGCTCAGACGAGGAAAATGAAGACGTACATGGATCTATTTGTATTAATGCTGTCAATTAATTTAAACAAATATTTTTGATCACAATGTTTACGAGGTAAATTTTGTACAAAAATATGCAATTTATGTACAAAAACAGGCCAGAGAGAAAAAGTTTTCCTTCCTGGACAAAAACAAGTGGTAAGAGGTGAACTTTCACTCTGAACTGATGCTTTGTTTAACCAATCGTGACGATCAGCATTTATATTGCTTTCCTTTGCTACTGCAGTCGAGGCTCAGCGCGTGTTACCGTGACAACCGGCCACATTACCTATCTAATAGTTCGCCTTTTGTGAAAAAAATGATCTAAACCTAAGAAGTAACAAGAATAAAGTACTAAAAATCAGTTGAATGTTTATTTATTTATTTTTAGGAGACCATGTTAGCAGAGGGATAGTTCCTGATGAAGTGTGCATTATCACAAATTAATCCACACCGTGGAAGCCTGAACTGAAAGAAGATGTTTGCTTCACGGAGTGTAATTAACTGGCGTTAATAAAAATTGACGTGTTAATTTTTTTTTTATTAATCGCGTGCGTTAATATTCAGAATGGGACGGACCAGGACACCCAACGTGTTTCCTACATCACAACTACAAACTCTTTTAAATGTCATCTTTCCATCTATGCCTGATTCCTAACAATTTGAATAAAGGAATACTCAGACATTTTCAGCTTCATTTCATCAGAAAAATGCCACAAAAAACATGATTTTTGTTGGAGTTGGTCCCCAACTTTTTAAAACATTGATTTCTTTTTTATTTTTCTAAATGATTGGAGGACAAAGTCCTCCTCAGCCACATGTGTGTAGGCTCTATAATGTTTAAAGTTCTGTGCGGTCAGACAGTGCAGCTGCTTTAACCCCCCCGTCCCTCCCCAGCACAAAGAACTAAAACACATCACCAGTCCCACACTTCTCCTTTGTGTAGGAAATGAGGACGTGTGTGTTTCATAGAACGTGAGAATTCCTCCGTCACGTTGGAGGGTGTAAAGCCTCCTTTGTGCCTCCATCACATGATTTGGTTCCTTCTCGGTGGATTGCGTCACGAGTCTCTGAACTCTGACCCCAGAGAGTGTGTGAGATCGGACACTCGTCAGGCAGAGGCATAAATCCCGACGGCGTGCTGACGCCGGCGGCTTCTGTATTGACTGTTGTTGTTGATCCGTCTCTGCAGACGACCGTTATCGAGTACGTGAAGCCGTCTGACCTGAAGAAAGACATGAACGAAACCTTCAGGGAGAAGTTTCCCCACATAAAGCTGACGCTGAGCAAGATAAGAAGGTGAAAACATCTTTTTGAACAAAAACAACCTCTGAAGCTGCTTGAGGGTAACAACAACCTCTTCTGTTCGCAGCCTGAAAAGAGAGATGAGAGCCGTGAGCGAGGAGTGCGGCCTGCAGCCGGTTACCATAGCGATGGGTTTTGTTTACTTCGAGAAGCTGGTGCTGCAGGGTCGCCTCAACAAGCAGAACCGGAAACTGGTGGCTGCGGCGTGCGTGCTGCTGGCTGCAAAGATCAGCAGTGATCTCCGGAAACCTGAAGTCAAGCAGCTGATTGATGTGAGTAAAGTTTGAGTCTCTTCAGGATCGGCTTCTCAGTCAGGCTGCAGACGGTAAAGGAAGTCGCTGCTTGTTGTTAGCAGCAGCTTTTACCAAACCGTCACCGTCAGACCTCATGACTGCAGGAAGGAAACATGAGGCAACAGTAGAACTGATTATTGAACATCTGAGATCAACCAGCGTTTCATTTGATTTCAACATTTTATAAATTTAAATAAATCCAACACTGCAGTTGGATTTTAAGGTTTTTATCTTTGTAAATAGTTTGAGCTTCTCAACTATTCTTGTCTATCGCAGGAATAAGTTTTCCAGTAAATACTCATACGGTGAGGACACAGTTTTGGTCCTGCGTTTCTGTTTCTGAATTTTTTTTTTTGGTTGAAAAGCTCTACTTTTAAGTGCATTGCTGGTTAGCAGGAACTGCGGTGTAAAGCTATGTTCAGGTCGCCCTCGGCAACGCAAGTCTATGTAAAGGCCTTTTCTGCCTTCTAAACTCTTGTTTTCATTTCTAGCTAAGCGAGTTTCCACGACTCTTTTTGGGCTAAACTTTGACCAATCAGGGACTGATTTGGTAGTGACGCGTGTCCAGGGATGCACCAAAGTCAAGGGTCTCCAACCTGTGGTTCTGGAGCCACACGTGGCTCTTTTATTCCTTTATTTTGGCACTTTAGATTTAATGAAAAATGCTAATAATTGAATACATAATAGGTTAGTTATGTAAGATTTGTCATTTCTAAACTTAATTAATGTTAGATTTCTAATATGTCAAACAACCAGGCAAAAAAGTTTATTTTTCTGTCAAAAATTCTATAGAAATAGTCTTTAAAGTTGTGTTTTAAATTTATAGTTAGTCAAATTAAAGTTTCCAAAAATGTTATTTTGTTAAATTACACTAAAATTGATAAAGTTTCAAGTTTAAAATGATTGAAAATTAATCATCGTTATGTGTTTTTTGTGCCTCACATCTTAAAGAATGACAATAAAAAGCTCAGTTTATTCAAACTGTTTTGAGTTTGTTGTTCATATTTGAGAGTAAAAGGGAAAACAATGATGGTGGCACACCAAAATCCTAATGATAAAAAACATGTTTGACTGTGTTGCATTTTTAATTTAAGTAAAGCTGCTGCAGCAGGAGGACCTTTGGACACAGGCTGGGTTTTATTTTGAAAGGAACTAGTGTGTGCTGTTGTCAAAAGTAAAATTATTTATAACTGTTATACATATAAACATATAGGCACTGTTGTAATTGAATTACTGTAATATTTTTGTTAGATTTATAAAATTAATTGACCAAAAAACTATAAAATATTGTCAAACATGTTCTAGTAAGCAGTAGAAAAAGAAGGAAAAGCCCCTCCCTGTTTGTCCAGTGTGAAGACTATGGACTAAACATGCGTTCAAGAACTCACATCTAGCATGCTCTGTACGTATGTGAAAGCCTAGTGTGTACGTAGCTTAACACCAAAGTGGTTCTGTTGGTTTTTTTTTTTAGTTTTTCTACTTGAATGAATTCTTAACGAATCTTATCAATCTCCCTCTTTTCTATCTGTAAATCCTCTTCCGTCCTCGCCGGCGGGCAGAAGCTGGAGGAGCGTTTCCGCATCAACAGACGGGAACTAATTCCTCTGGAGGTCTCCGTTCTGGTTGCCTTGGAGATGGGTCTGTACCTTCCGGAGAGCAAGGTCATGCCACATTACCGCAGGCTGGTGCAGCAGGGTTAGAGGCGGCTGTCCTTCAAAAAAAAAAGACTCTCCTGAAATTCAATTTATTTTCACTGTAAAGGAGGAAAAAAAAATCTAGTTTACACTGTTTGTCGGATGCTGTATGTAGAGTGTGTGTTTTTGTACGTGGTGTTGATCCAGTCATGAACTCTATGTTAGAGACGTTCATTCAGCACGTTGATTGTGCTTTTATTCTGAAATCTCCACATATACATTTGTTTTTTATTAGTCTGCTGTTGTGTTTAAAATAAATGTACTGTTCTTTGTGCATTTGTGGAAACCCAACTGTTACCTGCACTTTCTGCTGTTCCTGTGATAGTATTGATCCGAACTGAAGAGGAACCGTGCTGTAGATTTTGTGGAGGCTTTTTTAGCACACTGTGACATTCTTAGCCATCAGACTGTAACATGACACTGTGGATTGTGGGTAGAAAACTGTGGAGCTCCAGAATGATTTTAAAAAAGTAGACCAATTTTTAATAATTTTCAAAATAAATGCCATTACATTTTAATAGTATTTTAGGTGCAATTATATGAAATCTTTATGTAAAAGAACGCGTTTTCATAGTTTTATGTCAAAATATTTATTTTACAATTTCATGGTCTTATTTATTTATTGAAATATTTATTTTATTTGATCATTTCTTGTTTAGAGGCATCCATAAGAAACCTGTTCAGTGAAGGAAGTGGCCTTGAATGTTTCTCCTTTTGGTATTTGTGTTTTTTTCATAACAATCAGCCAAAGTTTCACATGTGATGAATGCTTTGACAGCTCTTCGTCGTGCCACAAACCAATCGATGTTTCTAAAGTTTTGGAGAAATCGTTCCTGTATTACACTAACGTTAATTCCTCAGTTTGAATCAGTTCTCAGGAATTTTACTTTTGTGTTTATTTTTTACAGTAGTTTCTTAAATTTAACCCAAAGAAATAAACTTTTTAATTTTCTGTTTTTGTCTTTCAACAATAACTGTATTTGTTTTGGTCGATTGAATCCATATGTGAGCATCAGACAGCAGTATCTCCTCAGTGTGGTTTAAAAACAAAGTGCCTGAACCCACTTTGGCAGTGAAACGGTGAACAATCAATCCGCTTGAGTCACTGTTGACATTTCTTTTTTAATTTTTATTTAATGCAATTTTTCTGAAATCGTTCTTGTCTGATCACAACCTTCTTTGGAGTGTTGATTCGGTGATGTGGTGAAAAGTGTTCAAAATAAAAATGGGTGTAACTGCTGACATTTGGATGCAAACTGTGTTCATTCATTTTTAATATTTGTTTCTAAATCTAGCAGGACAATCATCACAAAACAACATTTTCCTGTTTATTGGTGAACATGCAGGCAGCCCACAGTCTAAGCCACTAATAACTGATTTTATCCCTTAAGGTGAACCTATACTCTTGATTTAACCCTCGTTCTCTCTTATGGGGTCCAGATGACCCCACTTTTAGTGTAAACATGCTTAGGATAGTACGAGGGTTAGAAACACAAACAGCAGCAGTTAAAATAAATATTAAATAACAAAAAAAATCAAAGGACTCTCAGTCCAAACTCATGTCTTCATCATCCTCTCTCTTGTCTTTGGAATCGCTGCCGTGCTCCGACTTGGAGTCCGTCTCCATGGCTTTAGCGAACGCTTCCACATCTGCAAACACAAGCCGCTTCCTGATTAGCAAATAGAAACTGGTATATATTTGTAACATTTAATGACAACATTTTGATAGAAAAATGAATCTTTGGAAAATACAAGTTTAAAGATTTTTTATTTTCTGTCTTGCAGGAAAAATGGTTTGAGAAAACATGTTTTAGTTACTTTTTCACATAAGATTTTTGGGTAAAAGCATTTTTCTTTCCCGATTGTAGTTTTTTTCTCATTTTTAGTAAATTTGTTAGGATTTTTTTACTTATTTTTAAGGATCCTGTTTTAATCATTTAAGAGAGTAGATACTGGCGTAAATACTGGGACAGTATTTGCTCTGTAACGCAGCATCAACACTTTTTAAAGGTTTAAATCAAGAAAAAAAGAATAGAAACAGCTTTTCTGTGTTACAGTGATAATCCAACATGTTTATCATAGTTATTTGCATTAAATTAATTTAATGGATCTGTTAATTTTCAGCCTCTAAAACATTAAAAAGTTCCAACTGAAAACTTTTCTTTAACCAAACTATCAGGAGAGCACTGTAGAAACAGAATGAGTAGAAATAAGTCAAAAATTCCCCCCAAAATGGAAAGATTTTCTTTAAATAAGAAAAAAAAATCTGTCAATGTGATAAAAGAAATTGTCTTAGTAAGAATTCACATTTTAAGGGAAAAAAAATTCACTTAGACATGTTTTTTCTACTGAAAAACTTTCTTGATAGGATTATTTTTCTTGCAAGATATTTTTTCTAGAAATAAGGGTCTTTTTCAGTGTGGCTTTTCTATTTAAATTAGGGGCGTAACGGATCACGGATGATCAGTATAATTTAAATCTATTTCCTAAAAAATAATTTTAGGCTTTTATCTTGTTTTTTGGGGAAAAATGATCCAAACCGTGAGTTTGTGATCCGTTATGCCCCTAATTAAAATGTAGAAAATCTGAGTATTTTTGGTGATAAATGTCAAAAAAAGCCCCCACCTCCTTTGTTGGCTGCATCCACAGCCTCTGCTGGAAGCCCAAACTGGTTCATCAGTGGACCCAATTGTCCTGATGCCAGAGCACTGCTGAACATGCTCAGAGCCTGAGTGTCCAGAGAGCAACCAGACAGAAGAATGAGAACCAGAATGTTGCATGACTGCAGCACAGAGCTGGGAGGAAACAGTGAAGAAGAGGAAGAGGAAGAGGAAGCCACCTGCTGGAACTGAGGCGAGCTGAGCGTGTTGTGGAGCTCCTCTGAGCTCTGAAGCAGAGACTCTCCGGACGGGAGGTAAGGAATGAGTCGCTCCTGCACCTCCGGGTTGGTCAGGATGGGGGCCATGATCTCAGGCGTCAGGACGCTGGCGAGGTCCACTGCAGGGGACAGCAAACACTCGCCGCTCAGATTAAAAAATAAAGGTTTATCCTTTGGCTTTTTTATGATTGTAAAGGTTAAGTTTCATTATTGATCTTAAAAAAAATACTTTTACACAAAACAAAAGAAAACAGTTAAAAGCAGAGAAGTACAGATGTCTCTTAAACATAAATTAAACACATTTTACCTTCAGATGTCATTAAATTACAGGCTCTCTCTGATTATTAGTGTCTCTAACATCTTTGGAAGTAAAACAAAAGCATCCAGGTTGCTCCGGGGTGTCGACTCAAAGCTTTAGATGCTGAAAACTGTACAAAAACTAAGCAAAATGTCTTGTTTTCTCATTTTCTGTGTATTTTACGGCAGGAATGTGATTGTTTGTGTCAAAAAGGAGCTGGTTTTACACAATCTGCCTCTTTTCCTTTTGTTAAACTAATTCTATTCTTCTAACTTTAATATAAATTTCTGATTATGTTCATTTTCTATTTTTAAAGAAAAAATAGAATTTGTGTTTTTAACATGTTCCTGTGTAATTTTCTTTTTTGGAGGACATATAAAGAAAATTAATCATTTCTGAGTATTTCTTTAGTGAAATTGCTGTGAATCAGAAGCAAAGTGTTCTCACAAAAGGGGATGGGAAGTGGGGGTGGGGTTACTCCATCCCAACAATTCCAGCTACAACTCCGGTGAAATTTGAAGTGAACTACTGCCTCTCTGCAGAAACTATGTCTAAGAAAATGACACAATAAAAAAATATTGTCTAAAAACGGCATAATCCTAATTTTAAGACCACTGGGAATGATCTGAACATAAATCTAATCCTTCTGACATGAAAATGAATCTAAAGTGAAGCTACTCTTACTCGAGGACATTTCTGGGATGCTATTCTGAAATCTGCGTGTTTCCTCACCTCCCTGACTGCTGGCAGGTACGTTCATGGTGGCCAGGATGCTCTGCAGGTCGCGCAGCTGGATGGGCTGCGTGGGGTTAGCCGCCGCCGCCGAGGTCAGAGAGGTCACGACGGGCGTGGACGGGGTGGTGGGAGAGGGGGAGGCTGCAGAGGTGGCAGAGGGAGTGATGGGGGTGGTTGGGACCTGGGCGGAGCCGAGCCGGCTGGCAGCGGAGGTGGTGGTGGTGGTGGGCGTGACGGCGGTGGAGGGACTGAGGAGAGAGGAAAAAAGTGGATTGGTTGGTTGTTTCTCACAAAATTTGTTTTTGGTCTCAGAAAATGAAGTTCTGATTTAAAGATTTTACAAAACAGTAAGTTAAACAATAATAAATGTGCTGACGGTACCTCGTGGCGGAGCTGCTGGCTGCAGGGACGGCGCTACTGCTGCCCAAAAGGTTGGTCAGGCCCGGCCCAGCCAGCGCTCCGAGACCACCTGACATGGAAACACAAACATCCGTCATTCTGGCGTTTATAAAAATACAGAATTACTAATGACGCTACAAACCGATCCCTCCGAGTCCAGTCGGTCCGATAAGCTGCATGAGCTGGTTGTGGCTCATGTTACCCAGAAGGCTTTGCAGGCCGCCTTCACCTTAACAAGTGAGCAAAAAAGTGGGGGTGAAACCAGGAGAAGATTTAGATGAAATAAGTCTAACAACCAGGTTAGATGTGAACGTCTGTTACCTCCCAGCGCTGAGAGGTCATGGCCTCCGCCGCCGCCGCTGCCGAGAGCGCCGGGCATGGGGGGGTTGTTCAGATACTCGTTAACTTTGCGGCAAAATTCATCATCCTTGTCACTTCTTGGTTCCTAAGAAAAAAATGTCAAAGGTTTTACTCATGAAAGTGTTGAAAGAGACAGGTTTATTTTTTTTAAAGCAGGATGAAGTGTGAGTTACACATTCATGTCAAATATAAGTGAACATCTCAGATGATCACTTAGCAGCAAATAAAAACACTTTACACACCGTTAAGATGGAAGCAAGAGATTCAGAAACTCAAGACAAAAAAAAGTTGAAAATTACACAATAACATAATGTTCAAGAAGCACCAAGAAGTTATTTTTAGAAGTAAACACTATACAGACATTGTAAAACAAACAAATGCAAAAATAAGAGTCGAATAGCACAATGTGTTTATGGAATCCCATTAAAAATTGAAAGAATAAACATTAGTAAAATTAGTTGAATGCTTTCTTGTGACAGATGTTTAAACGGCCTGTTCTACTTTTGTTTTTGGATTACTATCACGCCAAAATGAAGAGCCCCTCTCTCCTTCCCATATGAAGACGCAGAGACTTTACCTGATTTAAGTCTCTTTATTTTGTGGTTAACAACAAAAAGAGTACAAGAAAACACTCCACAAAAGTTGTTTTTTGGCTATTTTTTATTTATTAGTGGATTTACGCTGTTTAAACGTCTTAATTCTGTCTCATGCATCAGCTGCCTCTCTTTCCCTAAAACCCCAGAACAAACCGGTTGATTGCCAGAACCCAGGGCTGCCGAGCGTTTCATGATTAAATCAATAAATTATACATGGATCAGTTCTGGTGTTTGACATTTTTTTCTGATAAACTGCTTTTTTTTGCTGAGGATTGTATAAAAATGGCTAAAGCACAATAGAGGACTGAGTTGGGCTGAGTGGCTGTTTGGGTCCGCTGATGTCCGGAGTTCAGTGAATGCACCATGTGCAGATGTGTCGGCCCTGTGATCTGTGATTCAACCCGTTTGTTTGGAGGTTTTGGAGAAATAAAGGGACGGGGCTGGTGCATGAGACGGAATGAAGTCGTTTGAGGAACGTAGAAACACTAATAAATCGAAAAATAGACTAAAAACAACTTTTGTGGAATGTTTTTTTTCTGCTGTTTAAAAAAAAATAGATCACAAGATGATCGGAGTGCAAATGTAACATATCAATAAATTTGCTTTTTACAGCTTAAGTTTGGAGTTTTAGTTGGAAGTTATTTGGGGATTTCTGCACAGCAGACACAGCTATGAACGGGCATCTCTATCAAATGATGGAAAAATATTTGTTTCAAATTGTGTGGAGTTTATGTTATGACATTTAGTAAAAGCACAACATTTGAGCAGACTTTTACTTTGTCCATGTGAAAGAAAATAGAAATAAACGATAACATGAGTGCAGAATTGGTGCACACCTGCATCCAGAAGAAGAGTCTTTTGGATCCGGCTTTAAACTTCAGCACATACACTCGTCCCGTCGTGCACTGGTTCACCCGTTTGAACTCGCAGTCATCGGGGAAGATAATCAGATCCTGGAAAGAGTGACAGTTTTCTTAAAAAGCTCGATCCAGGGTCACTAACCAAGAGCGTGACGGGCCTGCTCACTCACGTCGTCCACGTTCCCGGTCGTCCGATCCTTCCAGCAGAAGTGGATGAGCGAGTCGTCGGTCTGCTGGACGTAGACCTGACCTTTCCGCTTGTCGGGAGTTACCGTGCTGCCCTTCATCGTCATCTTACCTGCCCGAAACTCCACCAGGTACTTGCTGGAGGAGCCGCGAGAGCCAGACACCATGCTGGGGAACAGAGCTCCAGATGCCATGATGACGCGGAGACACTGAGGAGGAGGAAGTGTCATGGTATGGGAGTGTTACAGCTTTTTTATGCTGTCAGAAATAACACATGAATATTAATCTCTCGACACCTACAGCTTCCTGGCATTCACCGTTTGTTCGATTGATTCATCCTTTTATGCAAGAAAACCTGCTTTTCCTTTCATTTGTACGACAATATTTTTGCTTAGATCAAACACAACCTATTGAGAAAGAAATCCTTGTTACAATCTAGTTACTTTTCTGCCAAGAAAATTAATTTATGTCTCATTCTGTCAAATACTATATAAATAAATACTACATAAATAAGACTATTTTTGACTGAATAAAAAATAAACTAATAGAACGTGATACGTTTGCAGCAAGTCAAATTAGAGGGAAAATTTGATCCATTTGCATTGTTTATGGTGTATTTGAATGCACTTTGATTTAAACAGACTATTTTTACACAAGTGTCGCTATCACTACCTGAAATAAAACTATTTCATTCCATTATGACTATTAATAGTCTAAGGGAGCATTCGGGATATAAATAAATAGAACTGGTGCACGACTCGTCCCGGTTCGGACATGACAACACAAAACCCTGATCGGGACTCCGGCCGCAAACGCACCGCGGATGACTCTGCATCCTTCACAGCAGCGGCTGTTTCCCGCTCCGTGCGGCCGCGACGCTCCACAGACTTCACATTTCTAAACTACAGAACAACCCCGCAGCTAATGTTTGTGTTTACGGCTCTAACAGCTCACAAACAACATGTTTACACTCACCTTCACCCTTGAAATAACGCTCGGCTGGCAGGACCGTAGAAATCAGCGACGACCGCTGTGATTGGTGCGTCTGTGATGAAGCTGTGTTCTAATTGGTCAGTTGATTTGTCAAACGACGGTGGCCCACTGCGCATGCTCGCAGAGGTAGCGTAAATAGGGGTTTAAAAATGTGCAAATATTGATTTTACTGAATGGAAAATTTTATTAAAATTCTGTTATATGGTTTTTAGAATTAGATAATATTTTCCAGAACAGTTTGTTATTGCTAAAGTCTTTAAATGTTTACCATTTTTACATTTGTGTAGAAAAGTGTCGTATTATCTTTTTGCTGTCCTCTTTTTTTTAACAGAATGATACGTTTATCAAAATACATTACCTTATTATTACATGTTAGCAGCAAAATTGAGTTCATAACATTCATAGAATAAATAAAATAAAGTTGATGTAAACTATTGATGAAAACTTTTACTATAAACTATTATTATGAGGCCCGAACTTTGGTTAAAGTGGTAAGAAATGCTAGAAACCCACAATCAATAGAGTTAGATAAGAAAATAACACAAACAAGGTTGTCAAGTTATAATGAAAGTTAAAAACAGTTATATTAGGCTGATCTGGAACAAAAGAAATGTGGGACCTAGACACTGATTGTTTTATATGATAAAAAGAATATGAAATTATACTTTTTAACTCTCAGACAACTAGTTTAAAGAAGCTCAAGGCTGAACAGATGTGACCCGTTTCTGGTTGTTGCAGAATGTCTTGTAAAATCATTTTTTTTAGCATTATTGTGGGAGAGGATCCCCATGCTTTTGTTTGATCAGATGCAGGAAAAAATGTGATTTTAAAGTCTTGACGTATGACACTAAAGATAAAGATTTCCTCTGTTGGTGCTAAACGCAAATATAATTATTAAAAAAAGCAAGGTTGAATTTATTTTAGCAGAATCTTTTTAGTTCTTTACATCTGTAAGAGTTTGTAAATTGTTGATTTTTTTTTTGTTTCCTCAACTATACATTCAGTCCCCTACCATAATACTACCACAATTTAAACTGACTGGAAGTTGGATTTTTTTTTAAATGCGACACCTTCCAAACAAAAGGTCAGCTTCTGTCTCAGAAGTCTACAAAAGTCAAACATAATTTAGAAATTTGTCTTTAGCTTTTGCTCATTTTAGTAAGAAAGCCCTGTATGCCATTACCAAATTTGTTGTAAATTTGTAAATAATTGTCAGAAAAAAATTACAAATGGGTTAAGATAAGTCTAAACATTTTATATTTCTTGTCCTGTAAAGCTTCACAAAAACCAAACTTCACAGACTCCACATATCAGTGACAGCAGCTCGTTTTGTTGTCCATAATTTATTCATTCCATGTGGTTGGTATGCATAGGAGTGAGAACGAGTCCAGGGGGTGTGAAGTAACCAATCATGTAAACATTTTTTTTAATTATGTTCGACAAAAATAAAAATAAAAAATAGGGTAAATGAGAACAATGAGACTGAACCTTAGGCTTCACAAAGTGCTTTAAGTTCAGAGGTAAAGGAGAAGCAGAGGGGCAGATTTCACCTACATGTGCGTGGGACTTCTCGCATTCAGATGTGCAGTTGTTTGCAACATTAGTGCTTAAAAACAAGGATAACAAAACATCCAACAGGTACTGCATTCAACGTCACTGCTGCCTCTGGAGTGTCGGGACTCATGTGAAGCAGAACACCAACAGAATTGTTTGTTTTTCACATTTTAGGAGGCTGCAGACGGAGAAGTTTGCATAGTTTTTCCACCTAAACACACCTTACTGTTTTCAAGTGGAAACTTTGAGGGACACGCAGTCACATGACAAACGTGAACACGAGTTACGCTCTTGGATTGACATGACTGCACAACGTGCAGCTTCTGTACTTAAGGATTCCAGTCCCAGAAAGTACACAGCAAAAAAATAAAAAGAATTAAAATGCCGGCATAATTTTGGCATAAATTAATTGGCACCAATTGTTTAACCTTGTAGCTTAAAGCTTTATAACCATGGCAACACATGATTTTATAGGCTCAGATGTCCCCAAAAGTGGGAGGAGTTTGAAATCTTTTATCTTTTTTTTATAATGTGGGAAAAACTTCTACACAGTGCAGAATTATTGTATGGCTTTACGTTGTGTATATAAACATCTCAGTGGGCAAACATGCACTGACTACTATACATATCTATTTTACAGCAGACAACACTTTATGTACCTACGTTAGGGGTTTACTGTTGCAGTAAACTTGGTTACAAGCAGCTTTGGATTCTACCGTTAGGTCTCTATTCACAGAAAAAAAACCTACACATATTTGTGACGGTTAAATAAAATAAACATCTCATTTCTGGGTTGGTTAGACAAAGGCGGCTCATGGATTTTTACATAACCCCTGATATTTGAATGAGTATGAAGTGTGTGGAACGTCTGAGCAACGATCTACAGTGAGTTAGCTCCACGCTCAAAAGCTGATCATCACTTGTGTTCAGACCAACAATGAAAAACTTTTACATTTTATATATTTTTCTTAAAATTCTCTAATATGACCGTTTCTCCGAGAGAGTTTTGTCGATAAGTTGACAAGCAGAAATCCGTGGGGATTATCGCAAAGACGCAGCGAGCGTCGAGCCATGGCAAATCTAAGATGTTATTAAAAAAAAAATGAAGTGAATCCTATCTGACGCTCTCAGCACGTCAATAAATGTTGGGACAGTCGGAGTAATTCCTGTCAAAGTATCCCCCTGTGTAGAGCCAGTCCTCTGCTCCTGTGTGAGGGTTTACTCCCAGCTGGAACCACCTGAGGAGAATAAAAAGAAAAAGCTTTTCAACTTAGGTCAAGGAATTGAACCAACAACCTCCCTCTAAATACAAGTGCAGTTTATTAAAAAGGGCAGCTGGACCAACATGTTTTTATGTCTTTGTAGTGAAGACATCCTTTCTGCTAAACAAAAAGTTCTTTAGCAGTCGCCCCCATGTGGCCACTAGAGAAACTGCAAAACAAATCTTAAATAAAATAAAACCTGTAGATTTAAATTGTGATTTTTCCTCCTCATGCTGCTTGTTTTGAACAATATGGATCTTTTTTACTAAGTAGTTTAAACAAAGGGAGCAACACCCCACACAAACGCTTCAGAAACCCTCGCCGTCTGACCTCGTCAACCACGTCTCTTCTTCTTCGGACCGCTCCCTCCGTGCTGCCCTCTGTTTCTCCTCTAGACGTTCTTTTTCTGCACTGGCCAGTTCTAAAAGAAAAGACTTATTTAGAGGACGACATCTAAAGCAGAACTCTAGTGTTTGCCAGCTTGTGGGCTGCTACCTATGTCTCCGTTCTCCATGGCTCTGATGTCGGGCCTCAGCCGGCAGTCTGTCGGGGCCAGAAGCTTCTCCATGCCCGGCTCCAGCTCATTCAGCGTCACAGCGAAGCTGGTGAAGTTGTAAATCTGGGAAATGGATGAATAGAGTAACTGATGTAATAAAAATAAAATAAACTTTAAATCCGCCTGAAAACAATCATCTTGTAGACGTAAACAATGAACGTTGAATCAAACACCATCCAGTTCTGGATGGAAAGTGACAGAACAGTTTTTAAGCAACATTTTTAATTTTGAAACAAAACAAAAAAGGAACTGGGTAAAAGAGGAACATGCAGCAGATCAGAGCGTCTGTCAGAGGATTTAGAAAATGACAAAGCAGGAATTCAAAGTTAAAAACAAAGAACGGAAATCTAAAGAGAAAGAGCTAAAAAGTTCAACAAAAACTATCAAATAAATGTATAGAAAATTCATATGTCATCCATCAAACTCCTAACTAAGGATCATAATGTGTCAGAGGATGAAATTCATCTAGTTTCTTAGAGCAGATCAGAGTGAAATTTGTTTTTCTCTTCTGAAGGGACCAACCTGCGCTGAGTAAGCCGGCCGTGGCGTGATCCTCCACAATAAGGCACTTCCTGGTATCACAGTTACAGTCTCTTGAGCGTCTGGCATCTCGTCTGCTTCTTCACCTTCACAGCTGTTGTCCTAAACACAAGAACAGTCACAAACTCACAAACACACACAGACACACGGCTCCGTGCAGAGAGTGGGTTTCACAGAACCACAGATTCAACACGCTTCTCAAGCAACAACGCATGTCATTGCAAGGCATTTTGGGTAGGTGCTGGCAATGATCTCATCATCCACTACACTATGAACGGAACTCGACAACAGCAGCAGCACACTACAGAGACCAAATACGCTGTAGCCTTACCTGACACTAAAGCCACTGCATGTTTTTGTGAAAGAAGAGATACCGTTTGAGAGAAGAGTTCAGTCACAGATAACAGAAACGTCGGACTAAACCAAGTTTCATTTTATGTCTGAGCAGAGGGCGAAGCTGCAGATGCAGTAGAGTTTCTCACCTGTTTCAACCCCTTCGAGTCACCTGCTGTCCTCTTGTCTGACTTCTTGTACGTGTCATAGATCTTAGGGTCAACACTGTACATACACTCTGTCCACTTCCCATAGATCACCCGCCGCTTCTTCTTACTGGTTCAACACAGAGGAGACAAACACTCGTTAGCATTTACTACTGAGTGGGTTCAGAACCACTAAACCTGGGGTGTCAATCGCACAAGGGGCCAAAATCCAAAAACACACCTTAGGTTGTGGGCCGAACCAGATGAACATTTATTGGACAGTCTAAAACTACATTTTCAAAACTTTAAAACCATAACTTTTTAAAATAATTATGAACTAGATATATAGCATTACCTGTGATAATGTAAGCTGAATTTGGCTAATGAAGATGCTAGTACTGATAGCTAAAGATGCTAAAATTGATAGCTAAAAACACAGCTAAAATATTAGCTAAATGCCAAATTAGCCCAAAAAAAAGAAACTTAGGTTAACCAAAACAGCTAGCTGAAAAACTAAGCTAAACTTCAAAATAGCCTAAAAAACTGAAAAAAGTCTAAATTAGTCAAAACAGCTAGCATGCAGCCTTAATGTTTGCTAAACTCCAAAATAGCCTTAAAAAACATAGTAAATGCCAAAACAATCCAAAATGCTGTCAGAATGCCAATTTTTAAACTTTAAAACCGTAACTTTTAACATAATTATGAATAATAAAAAGGCAGGAATATTATTCCAGAATAAATCAACTTAAACCTTAAATAACTTTCAATATTTTGCTCTCCATAAAAATGTATTTTGTCAAAATGATACAAGTTAAAAATAAGTGTGAGATAACGTTGGGCCATTAATAACAATAAAATAAAAGGATCTGGAGGGCTGGATATAAATACCAGGAGGGCCGGATCTGGCCCCCGGGCCTCGACTTTGACATATGTGCACTAAAGAGTCCGAGTTACATTTGAGCCTATTAATGAAGCGTTTATAAATGAAACCCAAAAAAAAAAAAACAGAATTTTCTCTAAAACACAGATTTCTCTGTCATGTAAACCTTTGATTGAGCTCCACAGACGAGAAACCCTTTCAATCCTTTAATCTAATATAAAAGACCCTAAAAGACATTTTTAAATTCTGCTTCCAATCACTAATGAAACAGCGACGTTTCCGTTTAGAAGGAATTTCCAATAACCGGGTTTCCTAACATGTTCAGTTCCTCCGTGACCTGCTGTGATTGGCGCTCACACTGCTCTCTCACCTTTTGTCTTGAATGTATCCTTCCACTTTGTGCAGGTCCTTCCCAAACATCCCACATGGTTTGAAGTTCAGCACACATTTATCTCCTGTGCTGGAAGAATGGACACCAGGCAGCTTTGAGTGATCACTGGTCCAGAACGCTCAGGTGCGTGGGTGCAGTGTCAGCAGGTCTACCTGTGGTTGATTATCTCCACTGTTCCGTACTGCTCGATCCACAGTTTACCCAAGATGATGTTATGAACGCAGCACATTGGGTTTGTCCACGTGTACGCCTCTTTATGTCTGGAACAAAAACAAAGTCTATATATACACAAGTACATAAATATGATCATGATCTTATTAATGAACAAAATATATGTGGGCATCCCTGGATAAATCAATTTAAAACAATAAAGTTATATCAAAACTCGGCTTCTGTGGGATGGTTTTCAAAATAAGAGCGTAAATTGGATCTAAACATGAATAGTAATATGAAATCCATCACATGGATCTGCTTCAGCCCTTTTTCTCTCAGTTAGCTTCGTTTTCTGTTTCATTTTCCCTCCTGTTCGTCTGACATGACCACAAACATTTGTGGCAGCTCCAGATGACGGAGGAGTTTTCCTCCCGACATGATGCAAACGTTGCAACATGTGAGTCAGCGGCTGCTTTAACCAGCACAGATGGATGAAGTATTAACTTTAAACTTCACTTTTTTTAGCCAATGGGAGATTTGGATGTTCTCGACATAAAAAAGAAGACCCGTACTAACTTTAGTAAGTCCAGCACCATGGTGCCTTTGGGCTCGGCCTCCACACTTTTGCCCCAGAACTTCAGCTTTGGGTAGATGGAGCCGTGAAACTCGAACTCCTGCTTCAGAGACTGGGCGTGGAAGGCACTGACTGGGGGGTGGTGGCTCACCTGCTCCGAGATCCACCTGTACCCCTCGTCCTCTCTGGGGAAAAAGAAAGAAAAATGTTCATAAACGTGCTCCCTCTCCAGCTAATCTAAGCTTCACTTGTACCTTATGAGCTCGTACGTCTCCCCCAGCAAAGGATTAAACGGCTTTCCGGTCCTTTCCCATTGAGATGCTACGGCTGAAACAGCAAAAGCAGCGACTACCTGTGAGGAACAGAAGAGTTTACTGAAAACTTTTACAGGGAAATAAAAAGTTCCTGCTAAATAACAATGTGAGGATTTGCAGTTTTTACTTGGCAAGTTTCTAAAACAGGACTGTGATTCTCATGAGGTCAAAATTCAGACTTTTAATTAACCCTCATTCACTGAAAGTCGTAGAAAAACACGACTTTCAGGCTCCACCTGAGCTTTACCTGCATCCGGTCCACTGAGTCCGACAAGCTGCAGGCTTTGTGGATGAGGTGAGTGTGTTCCATGTACTCCGAGATTCTCTGGAGAAAGCTCAGCGGCTCATTAAACTCAACTGGCATGGCTATTTTGGATAATTCCTGGAACATAGAAAAAAAAAAATAGAATTTGCATGACTCCTGAATAAAAACTACTTCTAGCAGAAAGAACGGTCATATGAAAATTGTGCTTTTGAAGTGTTTTTCTAAAGATGGAGGATATATAAATAAGATTTCTTTATTCAGGTTGTTGTGAATCAGGAACAGATTAAATAAAGTTGTTTGAAAAAGAGCGTATTTGTGACAATGAAAATATGCTAAGTGGGCCACAAACCATGTTGCCAGATTGGGTTGTTTTCTCCCCCATTTGGCTGTTTTGATTGTAAATTTGGAGGCAAAAATTGCTTTGGGACATATTTTGGACAGATTTGGGCTCGGTTGAAACACCAACATGTGCTCACAGGTGACAAGTGATGCCTCAACTTTAAAATAGATTAAAAAAAAAGGTGGGGCTTAAGGCCTTTATCAGTGAAATACTTTCCTTTTATGATCAGTCATTAAATTCCATCGTTTCAGATAACTTCTGCATAAGTTTAGAGTTAATTCAAATCACATCCATAACCGTTTTACCTGTTTTGCTTCATCAAACTACTAAGAACGGTTTAGCAGGAGCCAGAACTGCAGAGGGCGGGTTCTACATAGCAGCACGGGTTTGTGAGAAGTCCCAGCAGCACTCACCATGCCGATGCATTTCTTCAGGATGCTCCAAACACTGAAATTGTTCCGGGAAATCATTAGAGCCGGCAAGGTTTTCCTGAAACAGATTTGAGCCAAATGAGGTTTAATGATTCTGGGAACAGATGAAGCTGGAAACACCAGACAGTTTGTAAAAAAGAAACACATCAAAGGGATTACTGCTTACTCCAACGACAAAGGTCCTGACACATTAGGACTTTGATCAACTATTTTGTTGCTTCCTCAGGAAGTGTTTTATTTTTGAACAATAAAAAAAGACTTCTATTGATTTAAATATATTTAACATAAAATTCTAAATGTATGCAACAATATTTGTGATACAGATCAATGCAACATTCAAATTTAGCAAAAACTCAAAATGTTCTGGTTTTGAACGGTCATCCTTTCGTGGTTCTGACAAAGAAAAGAACAGGAAATGTTGCTCAGAGAGATGTGCAGACTTCCTTCGCCTTTTTCAAACACAGATCAGATTAGTGATAGTTCTGTGATCACATGACCTTCTGGTTTTTGGTCAGAAACCAACCCCAAACCTTGAAGCATTGCCTAGTGAAGCTGCATTTAGGTCAAGTTAGACATTTGTTGGGGCGTTATTAAAAATGAGTGAGTGACAGGTTCTGCTCCTTTGCTATTTGCTTATTGGTGTTGCAGAATTGGGCAAGAACTTTCACACGACCATGTACACACAAGGAGTCTCCCTGTCCCGGTCCCCAGCCTGGATAAAATACAGGATTGTGTCAGGAAGGGAATCTAGCAAAAAACTCTCTGATGAACCACCTGTGTGAATCAATTACAGCTGAATTGGTGTGGCAAAGTCTGAAAGGAGAAACAGAAAAAAAAAAATTCTAGAGTGGTTGTAGTTCAGAAATGGCCCGTATGTTGTTAAACTATTTAATCTGGCTGGCCAAACTGGAATAAATTATATTGTTAATCCTTATTAATGCTTTATTTTCCCTGTAATTCAGGTGAGTCCACATGGATGATACAAATTAATAGACCATATGTTGTTTAAAGATTTGTTGTTTTTCTGACGTTCAGTTGTGGTTTTCAGTCATTTTTCCTGATCATTTCAACACCACATGAACTCAGCATTTAGCCAAGTTTGCGTTTTTCTCTGACGGGCATCAAGCTATTGGTGCAGTAGGCACTAAAACGAGAACAAAAGTTGCAGTTTTTAATAAAAACTCCATAATCTTTTGTTAAATTTTAGAACCTATTGTGTTCTATGCGTCATAAAGTTTGCCCATCCCTGCAGTAGTTCATCAGAAATTCACCCCGCCGCCCACTTCCCATCATCCATCCATTTAAAATACTAGCTTACAGACCCTCACACCCCCAAACTAACATTACTGGTGCAACCAAAATGCCGATATTGATCCAGATTCTAGCTCAGATGAGGGAAACAATGAATCATCAGAATGGGGAATGTAGCTTCTGCATCCCATTTATAAGCTTCTTAAAACTACATTTTTTTTTGTCTGCTTCTGGTTCAAATCAATTTAAATAAAGAAATACTCAGACATTGAATTTTAAGCTTAGTGTTCTTGAAATATGTACCCCATCATCAGTAAAATTTCATTTGTAAAAACAACAAAAAACAAAATGTTCATTGGAATGGGACTTTTGGTTATGTGGAATAAAAAGTTAAAATAATTATCAAAAAAGGAACATTTATTTTCATGGAAATTTTGAACAACACTATAGTCACATTAAGCCCTTTTGAAGAATGCCACATTCAAATATTGTTTTAAACAGTTCATTTGATTGGGTTTTTATCATCTATTCACCCATATCTCGATAAAAAAGTTATATTTCTGCAAAGATCTTTAAAGATCACAACTTTTGCGATTTACAATGAGTACCTGGTTACCAACACTGACCCCTCACACACACTTTTGGGGGCTCTCTTGTGTGCTCCCCCTCCCCGCGTGTGATTTCTCACCTGCGCTCCCACACTCCATTCTCCTGTCTGCCCTCCGTCACCTGCTTGCTGTCAAACAGCAGCGCATCTTTGAAGCTGACTTCACAGGAGTCGTCTGACTCCAGCCCTGATCGGGAAGACAGGATGAGTCTAAAACAAAAACACAAACAGTCCGACTGGAAGCGCGGCCTCACCTGTTTCAGCGTCGAAAAATTCCTCTTCGCTGTTCATGCTTAGTGAGTGATAATGGGGGGAAAGCAGCTCGACGTCACTCCGCGGTCATGTTTCCATCGCCGGCCCGGTCCCTGCCGTGCAGCCGCTCTCTCCGAACATCCCAGGCAGCCGGACGGCAGCCCTGCAACACGGACAGCCCGTTACAGAGTGTTCGTGAGGAGCGAGACCACAACAGCTGAGAGCTGCCAGCAGCGGTTAGCTCTGTGGCTAGCTTGGTAGCCGTTAGCATCGCAGCTGCTGTGGGAGAAAACGTCGTCCGGAATAAAAAAATGAGCAAATGACATCATCACGGTCACCGACAGAGCGAGGCGGACTCTGACACAAACAAAAACTAAGGAAGTTGTTTATTATACCTCAGGAATAAAGGTCAAATTCACCTGGAAACAAGCTAAAACAGCACTCCCTCTGACGCCTGGCGGAAGTGGGCGTCAAGGACACCGTGATTGACAGCTGTAGTAGCCAATCACATCATTGGTCACCCGGGAAATGGAAAAAATAGCAAATTGATTATTGTAGCACACATTTCCTTAATAAAACATTAACATAAGTATGAATTAAATATATAACCTAAAACTTGTTCAGTATTTTTAATCTATGTATGAATTTAATCTGCTTAATACACATTTCAAGACTATTTTGTAATACTTTTTTATTTTCTACAGCCCAATTTTTTGTGCAGCAATTTAATACATACAGCTGTAAATAATTTACCATGTATTGTTATTTTTTTAAATAATGTATGAAATTGAAGTTTAGCTTTAAAGTAAATATTGACCTTGTTGTTTAACTTTTTTCACAGTTTATACAGTATATAATTGTTGATTGGTTGATTTCTTTATTTCAAGCATCATTTGTATAAAATAACCACAAAATCACACAAATACAGTATATCAAACTAATGACAGACATGATTAAATTGATTCATAAAATAAATTAGCATAAATGGAAAATAAAAAACTAACAAATGAAATAAATAATAATCAATTACTCATGGTCATATAGAGATTTTTGCATTGGTGAATACAATATACACTTAGGTCACATTGGATTTAATACTTATATTGATTATTAACTAAAATGTGATTAATTGCTTGAGAAGGAGTGGAGAGAAGAGAACGACTTATTTCATTTCATGTTTTTGCATAGCTGGAATTTTCTGGTTCTGATCAGATTATTACTTGTATTAATCTAATGAACATGTTTAAATTATTTCACAAATCTAATCTAACCTTTTTTCCATTGCTACAGGAGGGCTGACTCATCTGTTTTACAATTATTCCTATTATTATTTAGTATTACTTAGTTCAGATCTCAGGAAATGATAAACTTTTAGAAAATGTCATGTTTGTCTTTAAAGATGAAAACTTCGGACTCAGAAATCCAATAAAGTAGAATTTCTGAGCTTCTAAAGGCCAATAAAACGTCCGGATCTGTGGTGAATCACGCAGCTCAAATGTTTTTAGGACTAAACTAAGACATGAATCACTGAGTGACTCACTGATGACCTGCTTCACTTCACTGCTGGATGCTGCTTGGTAAATCTTATTGTGGTTTCCCTTTTGGTACAATTTAACATTCTTGAAAGTTTTGTGTTGTTTGGTTTTCACAATGTCAACACAATGTCTCACAATAAACACATTTATAATATGATTTATCTATTTATAATATTCGCTAAATTTAATGCTTTAATTTTCTTTTTTATTATTTTCAAGAAGGCGTATTACTGTTACCTTTTTATGTCATCCTGACATTGATGTTGACTTACTTGATTTTATTAATTTATTTATGAACTTTTTTTTTTAAAAACAAATAAATAAATAAATAATGTGGTTCAGAAAAAACAGATAGAATAAATATTGAGTCTGCTTCAGTGCAGCTTTAAGGACAAACCCACAAGGTGGCAGCTTCACACAGGAATAGTGCTTCAGGAGAACTAAACCATAGAAGAAAAAATGGATTTTATTTTATCTAAATGCATAAAAAAGAAGTTTTCTCAATGTTTTCTCAATGTTTTTAAAGTGTTTTTTTTTTGCAATTTTATCAATGATTTTACATAAAACAAGTGATTGAATCAAAAGTTTATTATTTTATTGATAAATTACTTCTTATCAAAATGTGTCAAATTTCGAAGTTGTTGCACACCAGCTACTATCTGGTGTGTAATGGTTACTATCTGGTGCACACTAGTTACTATCTGGTGTGCAACAGTTACTATCTGATGTGCAAGAGAAACCAAAATCGTTTTTTTCTTACTTTTTACTTTGATGTCCCTTTAGGGGATCCGTATCAAATAAATTGTTGAATAAGTGAATAAAAAAATAAGCAAAATAATAATGTACAGACTTCTTAAAAGCTGGACAAACTAGTTTGTGTTTGGTGTGTAGATGCTCTATAATAAAAGTTTTAACCTAACTCCTAAAACTACAGTAAGTCTTTTTTGTTATTTATTTATTTAGGAAAACAAGCCCCAAAAGACCAAATATGGATTTCAGTCACCGGAAGTCGGTTGGTGCTGCGCTGATCTGAGAGCTGTGGAGAACTTCAGTGTTGGGGATCAGAGCTGCTGGGCGGACCTGCGCAGCAGATGAATAAATCACTCTGATGTGGAGTTGAAAAAGACAATCCTGGAGCAGAGCGGGTCAAACACGCCATGACTAAGGACGGGGACAGGAGCGCAAAGTCTGCGCTCAGCAGCCAGAAGCAGCCAAAGACGCACAAGCAGGTCCTGGTTCAGAGGAAGAAGAGGAACGAGCCGTCATCCGCAGATGCAGAAAGATGCTCTTCAGTGAAGAACTTTCCTACAAATCAGCGGGAGGCTTCAGTGGTCACGAAAGCAGCGGGGAGAGCGTCTCCAAACGTCGCGCCCTGCGCGCAGAGAAAGCTGTCTGACGCCAGCAACGCCTCCGAGGACCTGAGCAAGGACTCCGGCTGCGCGTCTGGGAAAGTTTCCTGCTCGGACAGCAGCTCGGAGATCTCTGACTGCACCTCGGAGGATAACAAGCGCGCCTCTCCGAGCAGCGATAACGACTTAAGCTGGATCGACGGCGGGGCTTATGAGACACCGGGCACTCTGCACGACGAGGCGAGCGCGCCGAGAGGAGTCTGCGCGCTCCGGCTGGATGCTGCCGGAGGAGACCTCCGCTTGGTCACCTCGGCGGGGGCGATCATGGATCTGATGATGGGGGAAACCACCGACCACCTCATGAGGGAGGTGGACGACTTGAGGTCGGAGAATGAGTATTTGAAAGTAAGTTTTTTCCCTAAAATATTGTAAAGTTATGGAAAAATCAGACCCTGACCTGAAAGGATTTTAATAGACAAATTCGTGATATATTTTAAAATCTTTATTCAGGCTCATTAACATCAGGAAATTGGTTTATAATACAATAATTTGTATTGATATTTTAAAAATTAAGAAGGATATTCAGAAATGTAATTAGGAACAACATGTGTAAAAAGATCTCACTGAAATAAATCACACCAAAGGAGATTAAATCAAATGTTGCACAGATTATATGGGGAAGCATGCAAACCTAATAATTCATTATATAATGCAGGATAAAAACAGAGATTTATATGATGAATTATAACAAGAATGGACATAAAAAGGTATTTATTCACATTGAAGAACATGGATTCTGAGCTCCATGAAGGAGCTTTAACTTATGTGACTCTGAAAGACATTAAATCAAACATGTGAATCATTTGTTCTGTTAAAAGTTAGCAATTTTCTAAAGTAAAACCACTTTGACCACAAGTCAGGGGTCTGCAAACATTAACACCTAAAGAGCCGTTCTGGTTGATTATAGGAGCCACTAAATCTTTAGAAAAATACGAAACTTGTGTTATTGCATTCAATTTGATAAATATAAATTCATGTTTCAGTTTTATTTTTTGGCAAAAATAAAACATTAAGGGAAAATGTAACTTTAAAAAAAGTATGAAATAGTTTATAACTTTTGACAGAGGTGATGGCTTTCTTTCAAAATAAAAGACTTCCTGTGCCACACAGGTTCATTTTAAATGTAGCAATAGTTGAGTCAGTAGTGATGAAAGATAATTACAAAAGTTTATTTTACCAGTTGTATCTCAAACAGAAATTCATAAATCTAACAAACAGGATTGAAATCTAACTAGAAAAGTGGCATTACCTGCGATAACATTTGTGTGAATGCTTTTTGTTGAATGTGGTCGTTAAATAAATTTACTTTAATTGCTGAACAAAGTTTTGATACCAATATTACATTGGTTTTAAAATACGAATTTGAAGAATTTCTTGAAAAAAATCTCAAAAATTGCGTAAAATCTGAGTGTGATTGAGTTTTTACGTGCCAAAAAACAAAAGGAAAGAAGCAGGAGAATCCTTAATGTGGGAATCCTGTAAAACACGTGTCAAAGTCAAGGCCCGAGGGCCGGATCCGGCCCCCGGGTTATTATGTCCGGCCCTCCAGATCATTTTATTTTATTGCTATTAATGGCCCAATGTTAGCTTATATTTTAATGGAGAGTAATATATTGAAAGTTATTTAAGGTTTAAGTTGATTTGTTCTGGAATAAAATTCCTGCTTTTTTATCCATAGTTACGTTTTTAACGTTTTAAAAATTTCGCTTTAGAGTGTTCAATAAATGTTTATCCTATTTGGCCCGTGACCTAATTTCCTGAAGTGCATGATGGTGCTTGAAAGTCAGTCAAAATGTTTGAATCAGACTTTTTTTTACTTTTTATTTTAAGTTTAAACCAATTTTTGAAAACAAAACAAATCATTTCAGCCTCTTGACAAACAAAATATCATTACTACATTTAATACGCAAATATGTTGTGTATTTATACATATATTTAACAAAAGATGAAGGACAAAAAAGGACAAAGACCGTTACTTTGACTTATGATGTGTACCGTCATTCAAGTGTTTGTGAATGAGTTAAAGGAACTTTGTGTTACTTTATTTTTTACTTTTTAAAGATCAAAACCTTTGACTTTCTTTAACCAGAAAGCCACAACAGAACAGTAAAAGAGCTGCAGGTTGGAGACCTCTGATCTAAGTAGATCTGTGTGGACTGTAAATGTGATTACTCTCTTCGTTATCTGCTCAGATTCCAACAATTAGGTTAATTTCAACTTCTAAGAATCCGGCTTGTCTCATAGAAAGGGATTCTGTGTCCCAAAGCTGGTGCAATTACCCCATTAGGTGTAAAGAAAAGTCAGTGACGTTTGGTTTGCAGAATTCCATGATCTTGTTCTTTTTTTCTCAGGATGAGGTGGAGGAGCTTCGCTGTGAGATGCTGGAGATGCGAGACATGTTCCAGGAGGAGGAGGTGTACCAGCTGCAGGAACTGCGGCTGCAGCTGGAGCAGGCCAACAAGACCTGTCGCATCCTGCAGTACCGCCTCCGCAAAGCCGAGCGCCGCAGCATCCGGGTGGCGCAGACCGGGCTGGTGGACGGGGAGCTGGTCAGGAGCCTGGAGCACGACATAAAAGTCTGTAATCTGAAACTCACCAGAAACCAGTCAAACGTTCTCCTATGGAGACGTGAGCAGCACAAAACGCCTCAGTGTTACTCTCATTATGGCCCGTCTGGCTCTCATACAAGAGACCATTGATTATAGAGTGATTCATGGTAGTCGCTGAGCTTTAAAAGACTCCCTGCTGTTAGTCAGCACACGCACACACATGTTTTTTGTCCCTCTGTAGTGGAGCATGTGCTGTGAGTCGTTCCTTGCTGGAACAAAACAGCATCAGAAACCTGAAGATTCAGGCCTTGTTGGTGCAGCCTGCCGTGACTCAGCCTGGCGTTCATGTTCTCGTGGTGTAGGATTCCCGGCAGCCTCCCCATCTCTGCCCTCCATCCGCACATGCGGTGAATTCCTGTCACAAGAATTTGCTTGTAAACTCAGCCAGCGCCAGTCAAACCAAAACTGCTGTGAAGAATCTCATCAGTGGAGTCGGCGTCTCTTTCCCCCACTGGAGCTCTAACCGGGTTCTTCCTCCGTCTGCAGGTTTCAAAGAGCGTGTCCTTCCGGCTCTACAACGAGCTGGAGGCGGTGCAGAAGAAAAATGCTCAGCTGGAGTGGGAGAACGAGGCGCTGAGGGAGAAGACGCAGGAGCTGGACGTGGCCAATCAGGTCTTACAATCCGAGGTGGAGAAAGCCAGAGAGGTGAATGTCGATGATAAGAACTGATCTGTTGCCATTCTGTCCTTAACGCCTGGTTCAGAGAGTCTAGAGCTCACACTGATTGGCTCAACGCTTTTAAGTCTTTGAGAACTTTTAAATGAAGCACAACCAGTTTTTCAAGTATTTATTCTTTCATTAAGGATGAAAAAGCAGCTGATTCCTCATTAAACCCAATATTCACATACTATAATACTTCCCTCATCATGTTCTACCAATAGATTCCAACTCCTCATTAACCCAGTAAAAAAAAAAAAAAATCTTGCGTTTGATCTAATCGGAACCGGAAAACAAAACTGTGCAAAACTGTAAAATGAATTAACTAAGTAGGAGAGGGATGATATGAGTTCGCTTCTTCTCACTCCTTTTCAAGCAATCAATCAAACTTTACAGAGTTTAGTTAATAATCACTATATCTAATACATCAAATGTGACATAAGTGGGTCTTGTTTTTGTTTGTTTTCTATTTTCTAATCAATGCATTTCATTATTTCTTTAATGAATTTGAAATATTTTTGCTTTGTCTTGTTCTTTTCACAATCAATGCTTGAATAAACCAATAAATCAATCAAATCAATCAACCAAGTATTTACACACTATAATACTTCCCTCACCGAGCTTTTTCAAGTAAATTCTTGCTCCTCATTAAGCCCAAGATTTACACATTATGATAGTTACTTCACCGTGCTTTAGAAATAGATTTTTTGTAAATGCAGCGTTTGTCCTTTTCAAAAACAAAAAGACTTATTTTAAATAGAAAACTATATGAGTAAAACATCATTTTTTTGTTTGTTTCATGCTGCACGGTGGCGGAGTGGTTAGCGTTCTCCTCTCACAGCGAGAAGGCCTCAGATGGAGCTTTTCTATGTGAAGTGTCCATGTTCTGAGAGTGTCTGGTTTCCTCCCACAGTCCAAAAACATGCTTCATAGGTTGATTCATTCCCTCAAATTGTCCGTAGGTGTGACTATGTGGGTGTGTGATTATACACTGGCAACCCTGTGACCCCAAAAGATATAAAACGAGTAAAGAAAATAAATGTTTTTTTTTTATTTTTGTCCCTTTTAGGGAGCTTTAGATCACATTCAAGTCAATAAAAAACTGTAAATCTTTCTATTTAAGTTGCCCTAAGCTAAAATGTACGTTTTTTAAATGTCACCATAAAATATCTTTCACAGAAAATGAGAAACAATTATGAATGAGACAAGAAAAAGTTAAATTTATGATTTTACTTGGAGTTTTGTTCCTCTAGGATATGTTTTTAGAAAGAAAAAAATCAAATAAGATAAGAAAATTAAAAATATATAATAAATGATATATAATAAAGACATTTTTGCACAGAATAAAGTGGATAAATCAACTAAATCTGTCCAGAAATTCAATCTAATCCAAAACAAAAATGTAACCCAGCCCGGTCAAACCTCCCGGCTCTGGTCAGGCATCCTCCTCTCATTACCCACAGCTGCACCCATCCTGCCAGCTGTCCCTCTCCTCCCTGTGTCCCCCCAATGTCAGGAGACACACGACCCTGCAGCCGGTGGCTGATATCAGAGGAGGGGCTGGGCCGGCAGCTGCCTGGTGCCGGAGCCGGGCTGAAGCAGCCTGGTATGCTGAGTTCTGAACTCCTGGCACAGCTGAGCTCAGCGGACAGAAAAAAAAAGGCAGAGAGGGTGCAAGAGATTACCAAAATAGACTCTCTCTCTCTTTTTCTGCTTGCATTAAGCTCAGCTAAATCTGGATCAGCTCGTATTATGGCTTTAGGAAAGAAAAGAGTGGATACACTAACCTACAACCACCAGCGAGCGTGCTTTCATCACACCCGACACAAAGACTTATCTCTCAAACTCCTTTTATTCCTCCTTCATTCACCTCGGAGAAGCCCGGCGCCTTCAGCAGACACGTTTTTAGTTTTATCCGGGCTTCTGCGCTTTGGTTTGATCTGAGTCTGGCCCACCCCAGTGAGACAGCTGCCAGTTCCTTTGATCCCAACAGGGAAATCCACTTAGATTACCTAATCCAGGAGCACAAAACACAGTAGATAAAAATGTGTTGGAGAAGGAGCATTTGGTGCTGCTGTTTGAAGTCAAAATCATGTGCTGGGATCTCAGGTGATTGTAGAACTGCGAGCTCCAGAGCAGCAAGGAAATCCGCTTGAACACCAGTGAAAAGACAAAAGAATTAACACCATTTTCTCCACTTGGCATACATCACATGTCAGGTCAGATGATAGTCTTTCTGCTGAGCCCTCACACCCACTAACACTGAAGTCTCTGCACTCCTTGTGCTTTCACCTTTTCAGGCAGACTATAAAGGTTTCTATTTTTACCGCACAGACAGGCTGACTTGTGTTTAAGAGGGAAAACGGCTTCACGAAAGAGGCTTACGTTCTCTCGTGCTCAGGCTGATCGACTGAGGGCACTAGAAAGAGGTGAAAGAAAGTAAATACTACTTATTGTTATTTGATGGTTAGGGAAATAAGACAAAAAACTTGTTGACTTTTTTTTAAATATTCACCTTACAACTCAATATTTACATCAACAGGGTTTGGGGTTCTTCTGCAGGAGTGATTGTGGGATACATACATTCTAAAAAACTGCATTTGTTGCTAAAAATGCACCCCAGGACACTTAAGATGTCAAAACATCAGAGAGAATTTAAAAGTTTAGAAATTTGCTAAATTAAGAAATGAAGCTCAAAAGGCAAAAAGCGTTGAAAGAAAGATAAAAAGTAAAAAAGGTCAATATAGATTATACTTACACAAATCTCCATTCAGTTCAAAATTAATGAAAAAAAATATTTTTTAGAAAATAAAATTCTGGGCACTATCTGTGAGCAACAGTTGATATCTGGTGTGTACCAGATAGTAACCAGAATTTTTTTTTTTTTTTAGAAAAACTAAATTCTGGTCAGTGACTTGTGAGTACTAGATAGTATCCACATTGTATCTGGTGTTCACCAGTTATTAACTGTTGTGAACCAGATAGTAACCAGAAAAAAAAAACATTTTAGAAAAACTAAATTTTTTTTTTTTTTTTTTTTTTGCAGCCTTCTTTGAAAAAGAGGACTACAAAGTCACCAGGCAGTAAAGCAGAAAGGAGGCTTTCCCAGCAGATGGAGGTTTGACACGTCTCATCATTTCTAAAAACGGCTGCACCTGTGACAAACTCTTCTCACTTCTGACCCATCATCGCTCTGTCTGTTTGCTAAAGGAGGACAGCGCCGATCTGAAGTGCCAGCTCTACTTTGCCAAAGAGGAGTTGGCTCTCATGTGCAAGAAGCTCACCAAGCTGGTGTCTGAGAGCGAGGCCGCGCGGGAGGAGCTGGCCAAATACCAGTCTGGGTTCAGCGGCGCCGAAGCGGCCCAGTCGCCCGAAGGCAGACAGAACTGCGCCTTAGCCCGGGAGGCAGAGGTCAAAGTTCACCTGAAACTGGTGGAGGAGGAGGCCATGCTTTTGAGCCGGCGCATCGTTGAGCTGGAGGTGGAGAACCGAGGGCTGCGAGCCGAAATGAGTAACCTCAGAGAGAAGGTGGAAGGAGGAGGAGGAGGAGGAGGGGAGGAGGAAGATGTTCTGGTGGACAATCGGTCGATGAATGTGCAGCTGAAGGACGGAGAGGATAGTCCGCGTGAGTCAGAAGAAGGAAAAGGAGGTCATGTGACCCGAGAAGGTCCCGTAGGTGGTGACTCTAACAGTCAGGAGAAGAACCTTGAAGAAAGGCTGAAAGGGATAACAGTGAAGGATCACGAGACTCTGGTCGCTCTCAGAGATCACTCCTGCATTTTGACGTCAGTCATTCAGCTCCTGAAGACTCCTCTGAGAAACGGCCACTGCTCTCCTCCCTCCTCCCCGCTGGACCTGAGCTCCAACGGCAAGTTTCAGGGCCCTTTGAATGACGCTCTGGAGCTGCTGCAGAGCATGCTGGGAGCTTTTACCAGGAGGATGAAGAAGCTCCTGGGAGAACAAGAGGAGTACAAAAGCTGCGCTCACAAAGATGGAGGTGCCGGCGAGTCCGCCGCTTTCTCCTTTGCAGAAAGCATCAAAGACTCGCAGATGAAGGAGCTGTGTACCGCGGAGGAGGAGCGGGACGCAAGGCAGGAGGAAGAAAAGGATCCAAAGATGCGACTGTCGCTGCAGATCCTCTGGATCCTCCATCAGTGGTGGAACTTTAAAGGACCCAGTCTGGAGGGAAAAGAGGTACTCCAGAGGGAATCCACAAGTCAAAAGTTTGCATGTTTTTAAAACTTTTCTCCCCTCAGGGTAGAGACCGAGCGCTGCCGGTGCTTCTCGGGCTGCTGCAGGACCTCAGTGCAGAGCTTCAAGGCGGCTGCAAGGGGCAGAAAGCTGAGGTGAGCTTTTGCCTCCAGGCTGCCCCCCCGCTCCACTGTGTCTTAGCGGGAAGCCCCGCTGATGATCTCCCTCCTTGGCCACAACTCCTGAGATCCGAGCAGGGGGGGGGTCACGAGACGACTCGTGCCAGCGAATTTAGGCTAATCTCCCGTGGAGGGAGCAGCCAAACGGGACAGGCGTGCTCCAAACCCTTTGCACGAAGTCCCAGTTTGCCCTCCACGGCACAGACCCAACATTTGGAAAGTCGTGATTTAATGCATGATTCTCGATTCTGTTCTGAGCAGAAACTCTAATCACATTCAGCTTTTAGCAGCGATAATGACCTCCACAGGGCGGCCGAGCGACCAGCAGCTTTAGGGGTGGATTATGAGTGTTTGCATTTTAAAGTCTAATTCATAGTCAGTGATTACCCTGGATTACACCAAAAATATCAAATAAAAACACTTTTTTTGGCTAAATTTAGTTTTTATGTCCAAGTGTTTAATCCAACTTTAGTGAAGTATTTAACCCTCTAACTGCCTGCTCGACCAAATGGTGGAGAACATTTAGAAAACATGTTTTAAAAATATTCATGATGTGTATTTCTCCCCAAGGTACGGAGTCTCTAAAGGGACAAAATAAATGGAAGTTAAAAAAAATTGGAAAAAAATGAAGTTTAAAAAAAAAACTATTAACTTACGGATGTGCGACAGATAGTAATTGGTGTGCACCAGTTAGTATTTATTTTTTGGATTTTTTTTTACTTCAATTTTTAGAAAAATATTCTCTTTTAGTTACTATCTGGTGCACACTGGATAATAGTTTACTTTACTTTTTTTTTAAATTCAATGTCTCCTTAGGGGCTCCATACCAAGGCGATAAGCAGCAGAAAAATACCTTTTTTGTGATTTTGTTTTTTTGTGTCGTTAAAGTGTTAAATGTGACAGCTCATGTCTCTTCTCTCTCCCAGCGCTCCATCTCTAATGTTGTTCCTGATGGAGGACACACAGAACTTCTCAGGTTAGTCTTTTTTCTTAAACACGTGATTGAATTTAAGAGGATTTCAGAAAATTTTCATCTCCTTTTTCTTCTGCAGAAACCTGAAAGGAGAGCGACCGAGGCGGCTGTTTCCTCCACGCGGCTCCAGCAGGAAGAACTGGTGCTACTTGAGCCAGGAGGCCGCCCAGATGGACAGAGAAGACCCCGTGAAGACCTGGGACCATCTCATCATGCCGCTCAGCTTCCCTGATCTCAACCTTCAGCAGGCGTCTGCCAGGAGGAGCCACACTGCCCCGGAGAAGTCCGGCGTCCGCATTTACTACAGCCCCCCCTCTGCCCGGAGAGTCCATTTGAATCAGCTGAAGAGCCTGAGTGCAGACGGAGGGTCGGTGGACACCTCCTCTCCTTGGTTCACGCCGCCCACCTCCATGACTCAGATCTGTCTGGGTTCCTCCGCAAACCTGAGCGACGACATGAAGGAGATGACGGCCGGCTGGAGGCAGGCGGTTCGAGGCGGCTCGCAGAGGAGAGGGAGGGCGGCGGGCCGCGGCGTGGACGTGGCCTGCTGCGGCACCCAGACCCAAACGGAGCCGCAGATGGTCAGCGTCGGTCAGCAGACAGATGGGACTCAGGGACCGGCGGTGAGGAGCAGTCCGTCCAGAGTCCCGGGATCCTCGCTGCTTTCAGCCCGACCTCAGCACATATCCGCCTCTATGGATGGGATAGCTGGCCGGGGGGAGAGGTCCAGAACCTCCTCCCCGAAGCTCTACCGCAGACACTCCTCCCTCCCCCTCTCCACCAGCCTGACCTCCACTCCAAAAGATCAAACTCTGTGGAGTTTGTCGCGCCAAAACCACTCTGGCCTGAGACCCGGCCCAGGGCAGAACAGCGGCATCAAGCCACCCAGCAGGTCTGCAGGCGCCAACCGGTGTGGCCTGGTGACAGAGTTCCTGCGCAGGGTGAGCGGCCGGGCGGACAAAGCTGCCCCGGGGTCGGGGCAGAAGGGGAAGGGGGGCCCCAAGAACCTGGAGCGCGTTCCGCCCAGACCGCAGGCCGCAGCGCTGCACAGGAACGACAGCGTGACCCGGATAGTCAACCAGAGGTTCATGAAGCAGAGAGAGGAGAGCGGCAGAGCTCAGGGGGAGGAGAAGGGAAGCGGGCCGAGCCAGAGATCCAGACACAGCAGCAGCACCGTCACCCCAGAGGTGAGCGGCAGAACTCCACGTCTGGTCAACGATCGCTTCATCTGAGTCCAAATGAGCTGCAGAGGTCCAAACAGAACAAAAAAATCTTTCAGCAACATAATTGTTTTGATTTTTAAATATTTTTAATCTGTAAAAAAATAGCATCTGTACAGAAACAGGAGGATATCTGAAGCTACAACATGAAAGCTAAACATCTGATAAAACACTTTTACATTTTTGAGTATTTATTTATTAAAATTATTGTGAATAAGAACGCGTTTGTTCAAAGAAAGTACGTTGGACGGGGCACAAACTCTCTGCTCTGAGCTCTCAACAATGGGGAGGGGAAGGGTGGTGGGGTTGCTCTGTGCCAACAGTTCCACCTACAACAAATTTCTAATGGACTTCTGCCCCTCTGCAGAAACTATGTCCTAGGAAACAACATAGTTTTTTATTTAGGCTAAAAATGACTTGATTTTAATTAAAGGATCACTGGAACCGCTTTTAAAAATAAATCAAACGTTGATTGGAAAGAGATTTTAACCGTAAAGTTAAGACTACTTGTTATTTTTTAGCTAACTGTAAATTTGTTTCATTTTTAGGATTTTATTTATATGTTTGTTGAAGACTCTTGGCCAAATTTTAATCAAAAAAAATTCAAGGAACTTCCTAACTAAATAAAGGTTCAATAAAAAAAATTAAAATATATTTTTGTCTTTTTAAACAAGCATGTTTGATAAGAATGTGGACTTTTGAGTGTTTACTTTACACAAGAGAATTCAGATCTATTGTGAAATAATAAATCCATCTCAGCATCACAATCACTTCAGGTTTCTACAAAACACTAAATCCTCATCATTGTTTTCCAAAAAATATTTATGTACAAAATAAAAAAAAAAAACTTAATTCATTATAACTTATTAACAGTTTTCTGTAATAACAGATGCCTTGCATTAAAGTTTGACGTTAATCTTCCAAAAACATTTTGTCTTGGTGCAAACGCATTCCCCTTAGAAAAAACATTGTATTCCATTGGAAGATTTCCTTTAAATGAGCATAAAAATATTCAAATTGGTTAAGAAAAATAGACTCACCAAGAACTCTTATTTTAAGAAAAAAAATATTTCTTAAACTAAGATTAGTTTGCTCTAAAAAACTTTATTGTTTTCTTACAAAACAGAAATTCGACTTTTTTTTTCTTGAAAACCCTCTCAAGATCCAGTTTTGCAGTGAGATTGTCCACATGCTCTCATGCTGTTCTCCTGTTGACCAGGAAGGAAACTACGACTGCAGCTCCAGCAGCACGCTGACCTTCTGCTTCGCCCGTCCGTCCCGCTGCAGTCAGAGACCAACATCCGCCCCAGGAAAGCTCTACAAACACAAATACTCACTGCCCGCAAGAGCAGCCGCTGACTCCAGCTTTGGCTGAAAGGAGAAAGTGGACGAAACCTCCAGCTGAGAAGGTTCTGACTGATGGAGGTGTGATTGGTGCGATCACATTTTACACACTAGTGTCATCTTTTTTGAAAATCCTTTTGTATCTTCTCATTAAGTTTTATAGAGAATAAAAGCTGTGTTTTACTCAATAAAGTTTGGTGCTCTAAATGTCCACGTTTGGTCTTCACAGTTGTAGTTTCTACCTTTTCCATGACAAAGAAACTTGTTTACTTTTCGTTTGCGCTCTCCTCCAGGACGTGACCTGCAGGGCTCCTGCATCACGTGCTCCAAAAAGAAGGAGTAATGGATTAGTTGGTAATAGGATGAGATTTTCTCCTTTGTCAGGAACATAAGCTCATTCCCCACCTTCGAAAGAAAGAAAGAAGTCCATAAGGATGCTTTTTTTTTTTTTAAATTCAGGCCTCAGGTTTTGTGAGAGCGGATCAGCTGAAGAACAATCCCTTCCTCCACTCAGCAGCTGGTCCTCGGTGGTCAAGGACAGACCAGGCTGAAGTCCACAATCACACGGGGTCACATTTCTGCTCACAACATGTGCTTCACCTCTACTGTTACAGACAAAACACTCGTCGTCATTGGCGACCTCCCCGTCTGCAGCTCAGAATAACACAAACTCAAGTTTTTCTTAGCTTATTCTGTTTTTTTTTAATGCAGTTATAGGTTGAATTATACCACAAATTTCCTTTATTTAATTTTTTAACTGTGTATGGATTCAACATTGCAAGCTTTCCCTGACCTGTCCTTCTGCTAAAACTGAGAGCTTAACATATAAATGTGGGAGGAAATTCACCTGTCAAGGTGCATCTGAATCAGCAAATTCAGCAAAAATAAAAGCAGTGCACAAAATGTATAAATGTGTACCAACGTTATGGTGTTTGGTATGATTTATTCAGAGTAGTAACTTTTTTTTACATAAACGGTAAAAAAAAATCTAATAAAATAAACCCGTGTTATAAGTCAGATTCTATTACAATATAAAGCTGCAAAGAAAATATACAAAATATATTCAGAAAAGTATTACAAAAAATCTAAAAAAAACGTACACAACAAAACTACTAATTAAAAAGTATGATGGTGCTACTCTCATTTTATGAATTGACTTAATTATATTATTAGTATTTTTGCGTAGCAGAAAATAATGTCAAATAAAGAATAAATAGCCTAAAAAAAGATTTTATCCAAATTGTGGTCAAACCACAAAGTACTAAAATTTGCAAAACAAAATTGGATCACATTTAACAATTTATTCTATAAATAAATAAATAAATCAGAGATTATTTATCATAGTATTTTAAATGGACGGGTGTGCTTTTGAGTTTTATTGTACCTCAGAGAATTTTACAGAGGAAGAAATGTTCTATTTTCTGGACTCCATGTGATACAATTCTGCATAAAAAGAAAATATATAAAAACTGATTATTTTATTATACCAAACAACAAATAGATCATACGATTTTGATTTAATACAGCCCGATAATGTATGATGATACAAATTCACCTTTGTGGGTTCATCGTCTTGCAGTACCGAGCTTGTCCTGATGAGGCGCTGTAGTTTCCGCCCTGCAGTTTCGTCGGTCGCGGAGCGTCTTGTGTTGCTCTCGTTGTACCAAACAAAGAAATAACCGGAAGTGCTCGTGTTCAGCAGAAGATGGTTCTGTAAAACATTAAAAAAAAATCCTGTGTAAACATGGATTCCGTGTTCTCACGCTTTGAATCTTATAACTTTGAGTCAGATCCGCGTTTTGTGGACGGAATAAAGACTCTGAAGAAAACCACCGACAAAAGTGGAGAAGAAAACCAGCTGCTCGACCTGAAACTCTTCTTTTATAACAGGTAGCTAGCTAGTCATGATTGTGGGAGTCCAAGCATTTTTATTATTTGTTTATTCAAATAAAAAAGGAAACTACATTAAAACATCTGCTTATTCTCCAATGACATTGTTAGTTCCCCAGTTAGTTCAGATTATTTCAATCTGATTCTTCTGGTTAGAAATACTCTTTTTTATCTTTTCCATACAAAAAAATGAAAGGGAATAGAAAAAAGAAAACTTGTTTCTTTTATTTTTACTTTTGTCATTTGCACATTGGAAATAAATAAATTAAGGGGAAAAAATCCTCAGAATTCCAGCTCACGTTATAGAAACCATGTAAAGCAAATATCATTTTTTTCCTCTATATCTTCAATAATGAAAATAAAAATTAAAATTATTGTTTTTTTTATTGGCACAAAAAATAAAATAAAATCTCTTCATATCAAAATGGGAAGTTTCTGGGATTAAAATGTTCTTTTTGCTTCTCTTTTCTGTCACAAGGTTTGTTGAGCCAATAGACCGAAGCAGCTACAGGAGGTGGAGTTCTGCTCCTCATCCTCCATCGACCATCACCCCCGAGCACAAAGACCAGACCGGCCTCCAGAGTGAAGACCAAACCAGAGGAGCGTGCGTCGCCTCACAGCTGTCCTTCGCTGAGGTGATGCGGTTGGTTCAGGAGGGAAAGGAAGTTCCAGGAGTCACAAAAGTGGACGTTCACGCCAGCAATCAGAGCCCCACCCCTTCTCAAATGGAGCGGCGGCAAAAGCCCTGGGAAACCGCGCCGTCTTAGATTACTTTCCTCTCTAGCACTAGATTTTCGTATTAAAAGGAAAAGAAAAAAAAAATGAATTGTTTTGGGAAAATTAAAATCTTTGATAAGCAGGTCAGGAAAAAAACGTAAAGCCTCGTCAGACAGGAAGTCAGAATTAATGCTGTCAAACTGGAATAAATCAACAAAAACACTCAACACTTTTTATGGTGAATCCCACATTTTATTTATTTTGTTTTTCATGTTTGTGCTCCCCGTTAAAAATCGGCATCCATTATTTACTTACATCACTTCTGGGAGCAAAAAAAGACACACATGAGCGATGCAAAACGCCACAAAACAGTTCCAATAGAGGCATGTAAGCAAAAAACAACAACAACAAACAAACAAGTAAATGTAGATTTAGCACCTCAAAGTACAGCATCACAGTGAAACAATGCACAGACACTGGAACATGCACGTTCTTACACACAGGAAACAGAGTAACGGCTTATGAAGCAGCTCTGCTGTCATTTTATTCTGAAAGGAGACACAAAAAGATCGTCCAGAATGATTTCCACACGTTTCTAAAAATCCTGAAGGTTAAATAAAAAAGTATCTGTCTAAAAACAGTTCACAGACACGTAAAAGATGGTAACAGCAACCTCATTACTGCAAACTCAAGTTAACACTCATCACACATGAAAGATTCCTGATTTCTGCTGATGTTTTCATGATTTTTATGAAACAGAAGATATTTTTCTGTTGTTTGGAATGTATCTGTTTTATGAAATGATAAATCAATGGTTAAAAATAGTATTAGTCCTGATTAAAATGTGACTTTTCTGGTTTAACAGCTCAGCTAACATGATTTTTTTAACACTGATTTTTGATGATTGTAAAAGCAAAATCCAAATTTATGATTAAAAAAACAACAATCTACAATCACAGTCTGCATGACAACCTACACAGAAATGATTTTTAAATGAAAATGGTCACTTTAAAGGCAATTAATACCAGATTTTGCACATATTTTAGTCTGGGAATGTCCAACAAAACATTCTACTGACTGCTACAACATGTTTTTTAAATTGCATTTTCTGGGTACAAATTATTTTAAAAAAGGAGAAAAAAATCTTAAACCCAGCTGGTTTAAAGACTGTCAAATGTATCAATGCTAATAATATTCCAAAATAAGGTCTGTTTGCAATAATTCAACATTTTTCTGTCTTCTATAAAAACGTATCAAATGTGAGCACCAATGCTGAAGGTTTGAGTCATAAAAAGGGTTAAAAATGTTTTAAAAAGTGATCGGTAGAAATAATTAAAAGAGTAAAAAACTTTCAAATTTATCACAGCTGGTGATCCAGTCATGAAGACGACTGGATCCGGCACCAAAAGATCTGAAAGGTTCGGAAACGGCATCAGAATAAAAATATCAATTACAAAAAAAATGTAAACTTTTTTTTTTTTTTATCTTTTTCATAAATATTAAAAAAGTGTGACTGCAGAACCGGAGGAATCTGCCTGCGCTGAGGTAGAGAGTGAGGCCTGTGTCACCAAGGGAATTCTGGGAGTTTTAAACCCTTCAGATTTACCCACAATTCCATTAAATTCCAGATCTGAGACTCCGCCCTGCATCAGCTCTCGTTACTGAGGGCTGGCACTTTACTTAAAATAAAAAACCAAGATGGAGGGATACTTGGTCCTTCTTCCCTCCACCGCCAGCGGAAACTTGAGGCCACGTTCAGTTTTTCAGCAGGTTTTGGTCTGATCCCTTCTTACTTTGAACCCCTCCCACAAATAAAACGCTGGTGATTGAGGATCATTGAGAGCTGCCAAATCCAAGAAATATGAACCCAAAAATATTATATCTGGAATTACTAATCTGTTTTTGCTCACGGAAAAAGAATCTTAAATCTCTGTCCTGCAAATTAAAAGAAGCCAAATGATGCTTTTGTAAGAAAAGCTCGGCGCCGCCGCTGGAGTTTGCGCGACCATCACACGCGCTCCTCACATTCGTAGTAATCCTTCAGCGGAGCCAGCAGGTGGCGGATGACGGGGACGCTCCAGGAGCGCCCCAACACCCTCTGCCTTTGCATCCGGCTCATGTTGTTCACATCCGTGTAGTGTTTGGGGAATCCAAAGATCCTGCAGAAAAAAATGAAGAATGAGGAGGAGGAGCATCAAATACTGTAAACGTCTTTTCAAAATATCAAAACAAGAGCAGGATTTTCTACTTATGAGAAACAAAAATGTCCTTTTTGTTTCCATCACTCGTGAACAAGACCCCAAGATATTTAAACTTCTCCACCTGAGGCAGGAGCTCTCCACCCACAGAGAGAGGACAAACTACCTTTCTCTGGTCAGGAATCATGGCCTCAGACTTAGCGGTGCTAACCCTCATCCCAGCTGCTATACATTTGGCTGTAACCCGCTCCAATACATGCTGGAGGTCCTGGCTCTATTATGTCAACAGAACAACCTCATCTGCAAAGCAGAGAGGAAATCCAAAACCAGATCCTCTCTGGGCCCTATCTGTTTATGAAGACTATAAACAGAACCGGGGATGAAGGGCAGCCCTGCCGGAGTCCAACATGTACCAGGAACAGGTCTGACTTACTGCCGGTTATGTGAACCAAGCTTCTGCTCCGGTCATACAGAGACCAGACAGCCCTCAGTAAGGCTCCCCGGACCCCGTACTCCTGGAGGACCCACCACAGGACACCACGGGGAACGTGGTTGAACGCCTTCTCCAAATCCACAAAACACATACAGACTGGATGAGCAAACTCCCACGAATCCTCCAGCACCCTGAAGAGGGTGTAGAGCTGGTCCACTGTTCCAGGACGGAAACCGGACTGTAGTTCCTGGATCTGAGGTTCTACTACGGCAGAGGGTCTGCAACCTGACACTGCGGAGCTACGTGTGTCTCTGTGACCTCTCCATCATGGCTCTCACGATTAAAGAAAATAAAAATGATTTTCTATTTTAAATTAAAATAGTGGGGCAGCTTCATCAACAGATTTCAACAGGTTTTTGAGAGACGTGTACCAGCAAATTTCAGTCAGAGATGAGTGCACAGTCAGAGGGTACATCAGATTAAAGGACAGATTTCCTATTGTTGAAAAATGTAAGGATTTTAAGTGTTCCTCATGGTCTAAAGTATTTGTCACTTAATTCTGATTTATGAATTTCAGGCTGAGATGCACCATAGATGGTGAAATAAAATGTTCATTTTTTTTGCTGCTGACATGACATTACCCACATTTACTGCATTGAAATGATCAAATAAAGTGCAGGATGTCTTATTCTGAAAGGATGTCATTCATTCAGAAGTTATAAACTATTTCATTTTCTTTTTTAATTAAGAAAAAAAGCAAATATTCTCTATGTTTATGCTTTAGTTATGCCAAAAAAGTATATTTATCATATTAGCTGAAATAGCATAGAAAACAAATGCTAGCGTCTTGGATTGTAGTTGGTAAGAATGCGACATGAATGTCTCTTTAAGTGTTGAAGGTTGCAGACTCCAAGACTATGTTACAAACTCTCCTCTTGATCCTGTGATCAGTCATCTTTTTTTTCATAATAAAGGTCTTTCAATCTGAAGAAGTTCTACAAACGTGAACGTACAGCTCCATTTCCGTGCACCACAGGGAGTCATCCTTGCCGTTCATGGTGACGGGGAGCTGGCCTATCTTCCCCTGCCACATGCAGTTGGTCTTGGTTGTGATGGTGCGGACTTTGTCGAACTGCAGGGAGAGGAGACCGTTCAGCAAAGAGAGAATTCAAGCCTTCTGAGTGAACGTGATGATCAGAAATGTTCTTACTCTCGCCACACGTCCGATTTCCAAACAGTCCTGCAGCTTGACTTTGTCGTCCAGAGATGTGGTGACAGGTCTGCAAGAAAACACGGGAGACGGGGTTGACCTTGGATTCTTTAGCCGGAGCATCAGCGGATGATTGTGTTGAGGAACGTACCTGCTCATGCCGGGAAGGTTGCCCCAGAAGTAGCGTGCTCTGTGAGCGGGACTGACGTGAATGGCGTCGATTAGAACCGGATTACACTAGAAAAAATAAAAAAAAACATAACTATCAACACGTCCTTAAGACTGACAGGAAACAAAAAGATTCTCACCTCGAGAAACCTGCAGATATCCGTTTTGTCCCGCGCATTCATGTGGACCACGTTCTCGAACAGCCAGAAGAACGGACGGTTGTCCTCCTCTCTCGGCCTCAGCAGGTTCAGAATGCGATAGAACTCAAAGAAGAGTCTACCGGTGCCCTCTGCAGGAGGTCAAGCAGACGAGCTCAAGCCAACTGCATTTCTGAACACCCTCCGAGACAGAAGGAGCTTACCGTAGAGTCCTTTCCGGTTGGGGTTGACCGTTGCCAGGTCGTTGCACGGACTGCCTCCAATCAGGAGGTCGAAGGGACCCCATTCTGCCAGCTGGAACACAGTTTGAGAGGATGATGTTAAAAGCTCCAGCCTGGCATCAGAGTCTTTCTCTGCAGCGTGAGCTCACATGTTTCCTCGTAATGGTGCGGACGTCGTTAACGTATTCGATCTTCCCCTCGTGCTTGATCATCCCCACCGCGATGGAGTCGTCACAGATCTCAGAGGCGATGTACCTCTCCACCTTGCAGCCCAAACCTTTCAGCACCAGATACCCTGAGGAATTAAAGTCGTTAGATAAAAATGAACGACTCCAATAGACGCATCTTCACTGTTTGGATCCATGAACATACCTGTCGCTATACCATCAAAAAGAGAGAGCACCTTGAGGGGTCTGCGCTCAGCGGCGGGGATGGAGGGGTAAACTCTGTGCGGCTCCTGGGAGACACAAAAAAAAAAACTTTTAAAACTTTTTCCAGAGTAAAAGTGCTGAGCTTTATTCTTCAGACCACAGATACGCTTTTTTCTGCATATTGATCCTGTTAGGACAGGGGTCAGCAACCTTTAACAGTAAAAGAGCCATTTGGGTTTGTTTTCTACTGATCGAAACCTAGAAGGAGCCATATAGTCTTACTTTAGCCCTAAGAAATTTAGATTTGTATTCATGACCATCTTTTAGTTTTTTTTTTTAAATAAATAAATTATGTCTATTTTTTGGCA
>NC_050518.1:17591604-17611079 GCF_002922805.2 Oryzias melastigma | reverse complement strand
TCCCTAATTACTAGCTGAACTCCGAATTAGCATAAAATTCCTCAGTAAGTTAAATCAGCCAAAAATGTTAGAATATTGCTTAAATATTAGCTTAACTCCAAGTTAGCATAAAAAATTTAATGAGAGGTCAAATTAGCCAAAATAAAAATAGCTAGCTCACTGTTCAGTTACTAGCTGAACTCCTAAATGGCCTAAAATTCCCCAGTAAACTAAATTGGTCAAAAAAGTTAACCTGGTTGTAAAATAGAAGCTAATTTCTAAATTATCCCAAAAAAAAAAAAAAACTTCAGTTGATAGCAAATTAGCTAAAAACATCAGCATTTTGCTAAATTATTAGCTAAACCCCAAATTAGCATAAAATTCCTCAGTAAACTAAATTAGTCAAAAATGTTAGCATGTTGCTAAAATAGAAGCTAAACTCCAAATTTTTTAAAATTACTATTTTCCTTCAACCAGAGAGCCACAATGGAGATAAAAGGTTGCAGACTCCTGTGTTAGGAGTAGAGGTGTGAACCTCCAACAAGCTCGCTCCTAATTGGCAAGTGGTTGCCACGGAAACATTGACTCGGACCAACTTGGACTAATGCTTGCTTACTGACAATTTCTGGTCCCAACACGGCGCCGTCTGTATTGTGAAAAAAAATGCCGACTGAATCGCACTCACTCGGTCCAGTTCTCATGTACAGTCAACGGGTTCATCATTCTTCTGTTCCCTGCATCTGTCAGGTCCTCCACTGTGTCCATATTTTGTCGTGAAAGCTTTATGTTTGTGTGATTTATCATTTTAATGTTCTTTTAATTACCTGTCGCATTTGTCTGTACTTATATTTTCATGGCAATTGCAGTGTTCCTTCATTTATAAGTATAAAAATATCCTGCGATACATGAAATTTGTGAATTAATCGTGCTTTATTTTTTACTTTTATAAATGTTTTAAGGCTGTAAAACTTCTCACTACACACTTTATTCGCGTTTCTAAGACACACTTTTCACACTTTTCTTTCTTACTTAAACTCTCAAAGTTTAAACCTTTGAAGAAACATCAATCTTGAATTAAAGAAAGAGAACAAAGATCTGATCGCGATGAAGGCTTAAGATATGTAACTCTGTGAAGATAAAAACTAACAGTGAAAACTGACAGGATCAAGTTAAAAAAAGAAAAAAAAGGCTTTGGAAAAAAAATTCTCCAAGAGCACAAAAAGTGGACTTCAATATAGCGAGGGAACATTGTACTGAACTCTAATATCAGTTTTCCTCATCTCCTGCAGCTCTACTTCCTCACAATCATCTGCCGGATTAACTTCATCGTTCATCTCAAATCTTGATTTTACAGCCAATAATGTTTCATCGTCAACATATGAGCAGAAACTGTGAGACTCACAAACTCCAGGGCGGTGCTGTTGGCGAAGAAGTCTTGCACTCTGACGCTCCAGTCCGGTCTGAGTAGAAGGTAGCCTTCACACTGCGAGGGCTTACACATGAAGCAGTTCCACTTCTCCGTGTCTCTCAGCTTCTCGAACGTTTGATCTCCAATCAGGAGGTTCAGGCAGTCCTTACAGAAGCACCTGGAGGACGAGCGCCATGATCCAGCAGCAGAGACAGGAGATGTTACTCAGGACAGCTGCTACGGCTGTCGCTTACAAGACACAATCAGCAGAAACCTTTTTACTTTTATTGTTTTTTGGTTTTCAAACCCACCAATGGATTTTCCTTTAGAAGACAAAAAATGATTTCAGGTTCTTTTTGATTTATATTTGTTTGGCATAACCAAATAAAAATGATTTTAAAGGTAATTTGAATTTGTTCTTAGCCGGTGACCCTCCGGCCTGTTTAATGTGAACCAGCTGGAGCAGACCGGTTTACCTGCAGCAGTTGACGTTGTCACACAGAACGACCTCCTGACCGGCGCAGCAGACGGTGCAGTACGACTGGTAACCGTCATCGTCGTAGCGGTACAGAGTCTCTGAGAAGTTCTCCTGCACGCAAAAATCCGGGTTTGTGCTATTTTTTTCATTATTCAACCAATCTTTATGTATAAAAGCACTTTAAAATACAGGGATCAATGTGAGGTACTGATGAATTAACAAAAAACTGCAAAAAATGAAAATAAATCAAAACAAAAAACACTGTGAGAAAGTTAAATAATAGATGAATATTTAATTTTTTTCCCTGATGAGCAGATGGTCAACTGAGATGACTGTGATTTGTGAGCAGCTCACAAATCAGAGATAAAACTCAAAGACATTCAGCTGAGAGGAAGTGAAGCCTTCGCCTCACCTTGCATCGCAGACAGAGGCCACCCTCAAACAGCGGGTGCTGCACATCCACGTCCGGCGAAGAACAAGACAAACAAAAGTCTGAAAAAAAAGGAAACATCAATTTTTTTGTGATTTTACCAAAATCAATAAATAAAAGTTTCAAGTCAGACAGTAAAACAGACCTTCGATTTTTTTGCCGCTCCTTTTAATCTTGTCTATCAACAAATCTGTGGAGAAACAGGCAAATAAATCCCATGAATCATAGCGGTAGCTCATCCAAACTTCCACCCAAAGAAGCATCAACAACTCAAACCTCTGTTATAGGTGACGGTGGAGGTGCTGGTCCTGTTCTTGGAGACGTATTTCCTCTTTTTCGGCAGGTATTCGTCAGAGACTTCTGATGGTTCTTCTTGGTCATTGAAATCTTACAAAAAATAATAATTATTGTTTCGTAGCATAACTAGTTTTATAAAGTAACAGTTCAGTACTTGTAGTTCAGTGTTTTTAGACTCGTTTTCTTGAACATAGAACATATATTTAAACATTTTTGAAGGTGAGAACATACTTGGAGGAGCAAATCCCTCTGGGCCCGTGGGCAGAAAGCCTTCAAAGGCCCACTCCAGCATCATCTTCAGTTCTTTCTCCTTGTTGCCCTGAGCATCAGTGAAGGACTTCCTGGATCGCTCAGCTGCCAACTAAACACAAAGAGGTTAGAAAACCTGCACCAGTGAAAGAGCACCACCTGAAAACTGGATGTATATGTGATGTCCCACAGCTTAAAACTTAATTACCTCTGATTGTTTCTCATCAGTTAAGCTCATCACCCTCACCACTCTCTACTTCTGGCCTAGTAGTATCAAGACACTCCAACTTACAAGTCCCCTATCTCCTTCCCTACATTAACCAAAGCTGGTCATGCTATAGAGCAGCATCACAGCCTCTTCTCAACATGTGTGTCTCATCTACTGTGTCAAATGTTCACTACAGCCTCCCTCTTTGCTATATTTATTAGTTTTACATCCAAAAATTCATAGAAGGGAAGTCACGTTAACCCCCAGAGGAGCGCCATTTCTACCATTTCAAATGAACTTTTGTTTTTTTGCAGATATACTTGTTCCAACACAACATTCTTATGGTAAAGGCTTTAAAAGTATCTGGGAGAATGGAGTTTACGTCTTTACATTGTTCTATGAAATCCTTTAATTGACTCCATGTAAGACAGGATTTTCTGATGATTGCATTAGCGTGATCAGTTTGATTTTATTTGCTTTATCCTAGTTATCCGCCTTTTGTGGGCAAGCAAACAGGCTCAGTGTTACTCTATTATTTCACTCATTCCCTTCTCAACCACTTAACTCTGGAGCTTCAGTGAAAGTGTACAAATTCTTTGAAGTACCATAACTCTTCAACCATTTAAGCAATAAACATAATGCCAACAGAATCTGAAGCAAATAAAAAAAGCCTTGTGATGATATTCATCACTGTACGTAAAGAGCTTACATAAGCCATGTAAACAAGCTGATTCGTAGGCAGAACAATAAATAACTCTCTGGAACCTGTTTTTAGATGTCACCTAAAAACACCTCCAAGGGTTTGCTAACATTGTATGTTGGCTAAACTTACTGATAGTTAACACTTATTGTTAGTAAACACTTAACGTTGATAAACAACTAGCATCAGTAAACACTTAATGTTAGCAAACAATTATTCTTTGTAAATTCTTACGTTTAGTAAACATTTAACGTTAGCAAAAACCTAACATTAGCAAACATTTAACTTTAGGAAACACCTAACGCTAGCAAGCACCTAGCATTAGTAAACTCTTAATGTTAGCAACTCATAATATTAGCAAACAATTATTGTAAGCAAACACTTAGTGTTAGTAAAAACCTAACATTAGAAAAGACCTAACATTAGCAAAAACTTAAATTTAGCAAACACCTTACGTGAGCGAACATGTGTAAATTCACACTGTTAGTAAACTCTTAACGTTAGCAAACAACTAACGTCAGCAAAAAATTTACGGTAGCCAACACCTAACGTTAGCCAACACTTAACGGTAGCCAACACTTAACGCTAGCCAACACTTAATGCTAGCCAACACTTAACGTTAGCCAACACTTAACGGTAGCCAACACTTAACGTTAGCCAACACTTAACGCTAGCCAACACTTAACGCTAGCCAACACTTAACGTTAGCAAACACTTAACGCTAGCCAACAATTAACGCTAGCCAACACTTAACGTTAGCAAACACCTAAAGTTAGCAAACAAACAATAAATTCACACAAGAAAATACTCTGTTAGTACTCTTAACCTTAGTAAACACATGTCAGTAAACGGTAAATATTCAACGTTAAGTACACCTCAGTGATTACTTGTAAACACATGAATAAACATTGGTAAACTCTTAACGTTAGCAAACACTTAACATGTAAAGTATGAATTAAACACTTAAAAATCAGTAAACACTTAAAAGTTATTCCAAAACATTAGTTAACACTTAACATTAGTAAGCACATCACTAGAGTCGAGTAAATACTTAATGTCAGTTAATGTTTTTGTGATAACATAAAGCGTTACTTATCAATACAAAGCAAAATCCGATGCATATTGTGTTTTTTCTCCACTTCAGAATATGCTAATTTACGTTGGTTGCGTTGACGATGAAAGAGTTATTGTAGGTCAAAGACCATCTGTTTTTCAGATGTTGAATGGCTAACACGCATAGCTACAATGTGTGAACTCCGTTACCTCAAGGATCTCGTAGATGGCTTTCTTGTACTTAGGCAAACTGGCAAAGGAATTTTTGCAAAAGGACCTTGAAAAGCTACTAAATGGAAGAAGACCGTCGGTGTTGACCTGCAACAGAAACAGGTTTAAGGACAGGATGAGGTTTTAATATGAAATTTTCTCTGGGTTTGACACTTTTGACGCGTTTTACCTCTGAGAACATCCCGTCTCCAAACCACTCCACCCTGCGCATGCCTACGGGGGGAGACCTGGTCATCCACGGTGCCACCATCCCAGGCCACAAGGACAGGCTTTTCACTTTGCCCCAAACCAGCTCTCCAACTGGGAAACCCTTCGCATCCTGTAGGAAAAAGCAAGAAATAATCACACCGGAATTAAGACACACAGACTGGACACAAATCAATGTTAGTTTTTCACCCTCACATTAGTAAAAGATTACCTGATAGCTTTCTTTGCGTTGACCTTTTGTTGGTGCGTGTTTACCAAATCGAGATCTTTCTTCCCTCTGAAAATAATACACATTTTAGATGATTAAAAAGATGATTATTTGAAGAGTAAAAACCATACAGTTCCAACTCATCCAACTACTGAAAATTTGAGAATAACTCTCCTAGAAATTTTAAATAAGGACAAAATAGATGTTATACCAGGACATTTTCTGATGTCTGATCACCAGGTAAAGACATCAAAAATGAAAGTTGGGATCGGATTCCTTCAATTTTATTTTTTAAGTCGATTAAAAAAACTTCAGTGTAATTTATTTCTTTTAATGAATGTTTTTAGTTTAACAATGCTATGATGACCCTGCTTTACATTAGAGAATTTTTTTCCATCTGTGTTGCCACAGCTGTTCAAAGCGTAGCTTTTCAGGTCTTTGAAGCCGATAAAGGCGGCAATTTGAGAAGCTGCTTGTTTGTTTTACCTCAGGGATCCCTGTTAGCTTTTGAGGAGATTGCTATTGTTCTTGCAGTCCGCCGTTCCTGAATCGGTGGTCACTAGGAAGGCTGTCAACTCTGGCCAATCATGGAAGATCTGATTCATGAGGAACTGAGTGGTTTTTGTCTCGATCATGGGACGTGTGATCAGTTCTACACTTTTCACTCCTTAACATTTTACCGGGAATACCAAAATAACGGATCAGTATGGATCACTAGCCACGGTTCGGCCCACACGTGTACCACGGATCACATTACCCCCCACCCCCAAGCATCAGTAAACATATCCATTTCTGGGTTCAGATCTCTCAGTGAGGAGTAGCAGCTGTCCATCAGTCACTTCTCCTGCAATAGGGATGTGCCGTCAGGGGAAGGGAGTACGGCAAGCCAAAAGGATCAAAAGTCGCCAGGAAAAGCGAGCATGGCAGTGCCTCACCTGCACATGAACTACAGATAATAATTGTTTAAAATATTTAAATGCTCCCACGGTTATTTTCAATACTACAATTAAAACAAAAAAAATGAAAATCTAATTTTAACTTTTTTATTTAAGATTTACATGTACATTGGGGTGGTCTGGGGTGTAGGAAAAGGGAAAAATTGCATATTTAGCATTTGTTTCTCTCAGTTTTTGTAGATTTGGTCTCAAGATGTGTAAATTTAATCAGAAACTACATGTTTTTACATTTTTGTTTAAGTTCAAAGATGTGTGCATGTATCTTTATGCTTAGAAGTACTTAAAGTAATAGAAGTAATATATTTTTTCTTAAATATGTTCTAAAGCTTTTCAAAAAAGTAATTTTAGGCTTTTATTTTGTTTTTCCTGCTGTTTTTTCACGTTTTACTGATCTGAAAAGGATCCGAATCGTAAGTTTTTTGGTCCATTACACCCCCACCTCAAACAACCGTAACTCTTTGACCGTTTACACAATGATTTTAACTTATCAGGTTTAAGTGACTCAGAATCTGCAGGAATTATTTTAATTGTGTGAGGTCATCCAGTCTCTGCATATCCAGAGCTGGAGCTTGGTTCTTGTTGATGGCAGTGCGTTGAATCTGTTGGACTCCGGTTGGGAAGTTTGTTCTGGTTCTGTTCATTATTTTATGGACACCAGGGCATCTGGTTTGGGGACCGGAGGATTTCATTTCTGCTTTTTGTGAATTCTGTTATTCTGTTTGGGATAGGGGCGTCTAACATTTTGTTCAAGAGGTAGTTAAAGGGACTTATAACTGTGTATCCCTCCGCCTCCATTCTCTGAAGCAGAGAAGTTTACATTTAAATGTAAGCCCTCACTTTTTGTTTTAGCATGACTGCATGACTACGCATACAATAGGAATGCAGCACAGAGTATTAGCCAATCTATAAGAAGGCAGAGAAAATAATTCAAAATATTATGGAGGCAGGAAGATAATATATTTATCGTTTCGTAAAGTTCTTCTGCTTCACAGATACGGTTTTCTCTGTTTTTCAGTCTTCAGCTTTTCTAAATCATCTTCTTCATTGATTCCCTCGTTAACCTGAACTGCATGTAGAGCTTACCGTGTCATCCCGAGCAGTTTTGTCCTCATCGTCGAGATCTACGGGTTTGCACCAGGTACCCGCACCCGCCTGAAAGATGGTGCGGGCCCGAGGCCTCCTCCGCAGGCCGCTCTCCCAGCCAGAACTCCTCCGATGGCTCCACTGGGAGATACCAAAAGTTGTTGAGTTTACATCCTCCAAACAGAGTGGGTTTGTTAAAGTAAGATTAAATAAAAACCAGAAACCTCGTTCTCCTGATATTCATCAATATTCAGACCTTACAGAAAAAGAAAACATTTTTGTTTAGTGACAGTTTACAGAATCACTTCCATGACAAACAACACCCCAAACATTTGAGATAAATGCAATTATTGCGCTTTTATTTTAGAGTTTTTCTTACTATCTATCCTTGTAAGGCGGACTTCACAGGGCTTCATTGATTTTTTGAGAAGTTCTGATAAAAAGAGAAAAAAAGGTTTAAATTCACAAAAACAGACAGTAAGTAATGTTTTGTTCCTGTTTGGTACATTATTAATATCATAAAACAATAAGAAGCTGATTATGATCATAAACTGGATGTGAATCTACTCACGTAGGGTGTTTTTCCCATTTGGGGGGTGAATGCTGACGTCCTTTTGGCTGAAGGAGACGTCACAATCACTCTCAGTTGCTTCCTCCTCAGAGGAGACTTCTGAAGTTTCTAGAACCTTAGATGTAAAAGACAAACGTTAACATTTCTGAATCTGTTTAACGTTGAAGTCTGCTCCTGACTTACCTGAGTGAAAACCTGCTTTGCGTTGAGAGGGGGACACGGGAGGGACAGCAGGGTTAAAACAAGCCTCCTGAAGAGGGGGGAGGGTTTGGAGTCATCCAGTAGACGGCTCCAGTGCTCCTTAAGGGAATCTGGGTCTGTGCTGGCGTGCGCCGCCGCCTCCTTGTCGGTTTTACGCTCCAGGAACTCCTTGGTGAGCTGTTTGGTCTCATCGGCGGAGTTGCAGACCCCCAGCTGGTTGCCGAGCTCCTCCACCTGAGCGCCCGTCACCTCCAGCCAGCTCTGCGGGCTCAGCAGCTGAGCGATGCTCCTCAGCGCCTGGACACTCAGAGGCAGCTCCTCGGCGATGCAGCCGGTGAGCGCGGCGTAGAAGGACAGCGCCTGCTCTCGGAAGCGCAGCAGCGCCGCCGGCTCATCGGATTCTCTCAGAGCGTCCTCCACCGCCTCGCCGCCCAGGTCTAAATCGGGGCTGGAGAGGAGGGACTTCTTGCTCCGGAGGATAAGAGCGTCGTGCTCCTCGAGGTAGCGCGCCGCGGCGTTCTGTTGGAGGAAGCGGGAGGTGTATGTGCTGAGCAGGGAGCTGGCCTCTTCCAGGATGAGCAGCATGCTGGTCCAGGAACCTCCTTGTGTTTGTGTCTGGAACTTCTCCAGAGGCTTTAAAGCTTGTTTTAGGAACAAGAAAGCTGCTCTGACTTTGATATCTTGTAGCTGCGAGCAGATGAGTTTGGCTTCCTTGTCATTGCGAGAGCTGAAGTGGTCCGTGAGATCTGTCCAGATTTCTAAAATTTTGGAGACTAACTGGCAGAATTTGAGGCAGCCGATATCTAGAAAAGACTTGGAGCTTTTTTTATCGTACACAGAGTCCAAGAGAGCCTCCAGGTCGTCGCTCTGGATTGAGCTGGAGAAGTGTTGCGCCTCCAGAGCTGACAGCAACTCCTGCACCAGACCGGAGAGCTTTTTCAAGCCGGCACAGCACGCCACATCAGCGATGCTGTAGAGAGGTCCTATGGAAATTGCGGATGGGTTGAGCTCTCTGAGGCCCGAGCAGATCTGCTCTGACGCTGCGCCATCACCGCTGACGTAAACAGCAGCCAGATTTTCAGCGGGAAGCTTAAACTTCTTTAAGGTCTGCAGGTACCCCATCTGATCCCCGCCCCCAAACGCATCCAGGAATCGGAGGCTGTGAGCGGACGACTGCGTGTCATAAAAGCCCACGAGCATCACAGAGACGTGTTGGTCCTTCCCCACAGACACCCCCTCGTAGATGTAAAGGCAGTAGGGAGTGTTCTGGCAAACAGATGCTATGTCTTTGGGGTACCGTCGCCCCAGCGTACGGTACAGAAAATGTTTGGACAGCTTCTCGCCGTTGGTGGGGGCGGAGTTACAGTGGCTACGGATGAAATGAATTGCAGCATCGCTGCAAGGCAGCGGCAGGTTGGGGGCTTTGGTCGGCGAGATGTTCTGCTTGTAGAGTTTGGCCTTTTTCTTGTGTTTCCTTGTATCTGAGTGCCGCTGAAGTTCAACAAAACCTTTGTTGATTGTGTGCAAGTTTGACTGACAGGTGGTGCAGAAAGTGTAATCGTCTCCAAGGGAGCTTCTGTCTGCCCAGGGGAGCGCTTCCTTCCATTTTTCGGTGTAGCGTGTGTCCCGTCTGGAGTTTTCTGACGGCGTAAAGACAGACAAACGTTACTGAATGAAAACGAACAATCTTACGATAAAGGAGATTCATACGTACCTGGAGAGGGAGAGGCTGACATGGAACTCTTATGAAGGTTTTCTTTCGCTGCCTTGTTGTTATTTTTCAGATGGAAGACTTTGAACCATTTGAGGAACTCAGAGTTGGTCTCAACATCTTCTTGGATGAGTTCCTCAACTGGAATATCCTGTAAAAACAAGCCAACCTTCAACACCACAAAAAACAGAAGCTCCAGTTTCACTTTTTCACGCCACCGTTTAGGGGGATGAATGTGCAAAACAAAAGCACAGAATTATAATTTTAGTGCAGCTGAACATCCGTAAACAATTGTTTTGTATGGGACCCCTGAAGGGACATCAAAGTAAAAAAAAATTTTTTTTTGAAAATAATTGTTTGAAAATAATTTTCAAACAAGCTTTTCATTCACTTTAAGGCGATTCTGATTTGAACTCTTTGACATCCCAAATGACAAAGCTTAGCTCTACTGAGAAGACAGACCCTCTGGAATTGTGCATTTTTTGTTTTTACTGTTTTCAAAACATAATTTTCTTCACAGAGTAACTTTTCTTTCTTCAAAACAACGCAAAAATTAATGTTTTCTTGCAGGTAAGTAACAATACCCAGACATCCCCGTCACTTTTTCCATACATCTTCAGAAAGATAAGATACAGAACAGACGGGTATTCATCCAGAACGTCCCATCAGCCGGCCTCTATCTGTACATGTGGAGGCACAGCAGTTAGATTGGTAATCTTTTAACTGGACCAACCAGTTTGAACTTTTTGATTAGAAAAGTAGAGCAGAAGCATCAGCAGATGGGTACTGTTCATGTTCTGGTCTTTGTTTCAGCCGGTATGTGCATAGCCGCAGCAGAAATGGTAACAGGAACTGTTTTTGTTTGAGTTGACCCCAACCAGAACAGTTTGTAGTAAGGGGTGTGGCTTATCTGAACATGACAAACAATAACCATACAACCAGTGAAAACTCGCCATATATCAAAACATGAACACAGAAATGCAAATTTTGGAAATGTTTTTAACATACAGTCTATTTGTTCTGATCCTAATGTTTATCATGTTTATTTCTTGATCTCTTGCTATGCCAGTCTTGCATTTCTTTTGCTCCCCTAGTAGCAGAATTGCACATTGGGGTAATTTATTTAAAGAACCATAACTTGCCACAGAAACAGGCTTTCTTGTATGTTTTCCTCTTTTTGACTCGGTTTAATTCAGCTGAGTCATAAAGAGACTGTATGTCTGACACCCCCGCTATAAAAGAAGCACATGGCCTTAACCCGTAAAGGTAGGAAGTTTGGGACGAACAGAACTCTTCCATGATCTGGCTGTCCAACCAAACTGGGAAATCGTGGAAGAAAAGCCTCGGTGAGAAAGGTAGAGGAACGCCAATATTACTGTGGCTGAGCTCTAGAAATGCAGAAGGGAGATGGGAGAAAGGTCCACTAAGTCAACGGTCCCTGTAGCTCTCCATCAGTCTGGGTTTTATGGTAGAGAAGCCCTGTATAGATTTTGTTAAAGAACACGCCAAGAACTCCCAGACTATGAAAAATAAGACTTTTTGGTTTAATGCGACTAAAGAATCTTCTTACTCAGTATGAGTGGAGAAAACCAGGTAATGATAATCACCTGGCCAATAGAATCCCAACAGTGAAACATGGCGGTGTTTAATTGTCATGTCATACAAAAAACAGAACCTCAGTAGTTTATTATGCTAGTTATTCATTTACTCTTGCTTATTTGGATCTCCACTAATTACCACTGGATTGTGACTAATTAACCTCCTGGGCTGTCGATTTATCTATAATGAGAAAAAAATGTGAGACAGGAAGTACATACCTTCGTAATGCCCTCTTTCTTAAAGGCCTCCTGCAGTAGAGTGAAGTTGTGCTTGCAGTCGTCCTCGCATTGAATGTCAAACTTCACCTTCGCCATGTCAACTGATCCGGGCATCGTGCAGTCCATGATCTGACAGTAGTACGCGCCTAGAGGATCATTCACAAAACACAGACTTTTCAAAATAAAACTCTCATCTGCTTTTATTCAAAGAAAACTGTTTAATATTCCACGTGTATTTCCTTTTATTGTGTCAATAATGGTTTGTCTTCAAGTTTTCAGGGAGAAACTTTCATTTGAAAGAGACTACTGCTAATATTACGCCGTTTAAATTGTGAAGAAAATGTCATTCTTACTAACTATAAATGCCCTGCAAACAACATGTGTTTTTGTGTTCCTCCTGCTCAAACTGGGACCATATTCTAGAGACGTCTACTGCTAGGAATGCAACATCAGATTTTGACCAAGTCTGAAAGTACTGGATCACATAATCAGATCGGGATATCCCTACTGATTACATCTATGTCCAGATTACACGTCGTTATAAGACTGTCGAGACATCTTGGCATGAGTTTGGAGATGTCTTTTGATGAAAGAATACAGATACAAACTACAACTCACCGGAGGCCATGTCTTGAACTTCTTTGAAGTTTGTCTTGAGGAGGTTGTTGAGCCATTTCAGTGATGCAGCCTCTGTACCTGCCATCTTGCAGCTCCCTGAAAAGTTGATGCATTGAACTTAATTTAACATTCAAGATCACTTAATTTACAATGAGACACAAACCCAGAGAGCTCCAGAAAGCCAAAATCCCATAGACGTATGTTGAGACAAAAACAGCTATTACTTGATCATTACATTTATACAATAACCATTCTTGGTCTGATACTTTTTTTAAAACATGTTTAACTACTGCTTATTGATGACTTTAAGCTCCAACATGGCGGCAACCATATTGAAGAAAAAAGGCCAACTGAATAACTGAATTAGCTTTGCTGCTACCTGATCTGAATCGACCTCTCATCACCAACACCGTGACAGTTACAAAATTTAAATTAGATTAGCTACCAGTAGTATTTCTCAACAGTTTGGCCTCCTTTACAACTGTCTGAACCATGTAAACAATGAATAGCTCAGTGTTCACACAAATGTATGCTTTTCTCAACAATAGAGAGCTTACACCTAATGAATTACAGCGCCAGAAAATAAAGAAAAGTATCTAAATGCAACACAATACAATTGTATATTCTTCTCATCACAGTCAATGAAAATCTCAACTACTGGTATGCATATCATGAAAACGTTACGGCTTGTAACCTTTTCCTCTCTGTTTGATCGTTTTCATTTTTTTGCAGGATATGTTGGCAATGGAAGAGCTGAGGGTATTTTACTCTGAGGGGATGCTTTTGCAGATAAATTACAGTATTTTTTGGACTGTAAGTTGCTCTGGAGTATAGGTCGCAGCAGCAAAAAATGACAAAAAAAAGAAAGAAAAAAACATAATTAAACAAAAAAGTCAAATATAAGTTACACTGGAGTTTGAGTAGCATTTTTGGAATAAATGTATTATTTTAAATACAGGAACTAGAACTATGGAGCTAAATCGGAGCCAGTATTATTTGAAGGACGAAAAATATTGGTGTTTGGCCAAATTTCTTTTTTAAATGTCTGAAACCTTTTGCTATTATAAAATAAACTCTATTGTTTTCAGTCCCAAATGTTCAGTTTTTTTAGGGCTCAAAACTCAAAATTTCAATTTTTGATCGCGAAGCTAGCTGATCACTGCTAGCTTGAGCTGCTAGCTTTGGGGAGAAAGTAGTTGTGTTATCCTGGGGGTGGGGCAGACTATTCCTGAAAGGGGCTGTCTCACGTTGTGACATCAGCACATGAGGACTCGTTCGTTTTTGTGGGTATGGGAGGGGCTAATGCAGAGAGAGCAGGTTTTTAGAGGATTACTCAGAAATGCATGAACGTATCAAAATACCACTTTGGGGTTGTTTATAGTGAGCAGTGAACAGTATAATACACTTCAAAGCTCAAAAAGTTGAGTTTTCATGGAATGGCTCCTTTAAAATGATTTCGGCCATAATGTTTTCAATTATGGTTACAGACCACTGGGAACAATTTTTCTATAGTTCAGAGAAAATTACTCTTGGTGTGTAATTTTCTTTATATGGCAACAGGAACCCAGATAAAGTGGTTAGGGTAAGGATTAAACAACCAAATGGCTCCTGAGCTCAGCTGTGATTGCTCACCACTCCACCAGGAAATGGGTCATCTGCAGAGAACACATTTCGTACACCTAAGTACATGACAACTATTGGACTTTAACTACATGCGGCCAACAACAAAATTCACCCTTGAGCACATTTAAAATACGAGCGGGCAATGCAGCAACATATGGCAAGCCAAAAGGGGTCAATAACACCAGGAAAGGCCCAGTAAAAAAGCGAAGTGTCGGCTATGAAAAATGTCTCTTTTAACGCATATTTTGAAAGTAGCATAAAAATTATGCCGTCTTGTGCAGTGTTTTAGCATTTTCAAACCACACGTTGAAAGCAGTGTTTTATTAAGTCACATACGTGCGCCATTTTGCTTGAATAAAATAATGCAGTGGGGTCGAACTCACAATACCTGCATGAGAAAAAATAGATGTGCAGATGTTTTAACCACTAGACCACAAAAGGGATTTGGGAAGACTATCGGCCATAGGCATTTTATTCAAGCAAAATGGTGTATTTGACACATGTGACCCGACGTAATGCTGTTTTGAATTAGCTAGAACGGCGCTTTTAATGGATGGTTTGTACATCCTAAAACATCACTTTTTACACCCATTGTGGGACAACACAAAAAAGCATAATTTACATACTACTTTCAAAACGTGTTAAAAGTGGCGTTTTTCTTTGCCAGTACCCATTGTTTCACGGCGATTGTTGACCCCTTTGGCTTGCCATAGTTGCATCTTGGCTGAACGTGTTACCTGTGACCAACAAGAATTTCCATCAGTTTTTGTGCTGGTCGTACGTAAACACGGGTGGGAAAACATCAGCCAGATCAAAATATAGTTGCAGTGGGCCTTTAAGCGCTACAGGGGTGGACCTCTGGACCCGCCCCCCCTTTCCCCTTTCTCCTGGGGTCACGGAGAACTCGCGTAAAAATCTCGCGAGGGTCATCCTTTCCGCGGGAACTTTGTCTCGCGCGCTAATCACACATCTCTCACTATAAAGGTAATTTACCATTAGGCAGATTTAAAGAGTCACTTGACTCGCTGGAAAACGAAACTACACCGGAAGTTAGGCGAAGCGCCGTCTACACTCCACTGAATTCACCTGTAATAGTTTGATAATAAATACTGAATAAATGTGTATTACTTCGTATTTTTGCAGCTTTTTATTCACATACTACCTAACTGACACTCTATGAATGGGTTTCATAATCTTTAGCGTGCATTAAGTCTAAAGACAGCGCATTACCGGCGCATACTTGTGTTATAATGTCGTATTAACGGGTTGTTTTCAGTAGGAAGTCAGCCCCTGCTCGTATCTCTGTCCATTTATCGCCGGCATTTGCATGAGGTGTCTTTGTGTTGTGATTCGGCAGAGGGGAGGATTAGCAAGCAACACAGACAACAAAAGCTTCCAAAACAAGAGCAAATCAGCGTCTTTCGCAAGACATTTACCCGCTGGTATTTGAACGCGGCTCCAAAGCCTGCTTTTGTAAAAAATTAAGGGACTAATTCCAAGAGAACTTACCGCGGCCGTTCCCCTACAAGCCCCTGCTTTCCTCTCCCTCCGGTTCTGTCCCGCCTTGTGTGCTCGTCAGCATCCCCGTGACGTCCACACGGGCCGGCTACGATCGATTGGACGAGAGGCGGTATGGAGGCGGTCTTAATGAGGGCCACTGCCCTTACAAAGCTATGGACCCTCCCCCTCGGTGGCCCCACCCACTTAGAAAAAAAACGTTGATCGCTGAAATCAAAATGGCGGCTGCCGAAGTGAGCGAACACGACGGGCCATTTTACAAGCAAAAAAAGAAAAAAAAAAAGAAAGAAAAGAAACATCTTTAAAGTCGTACATTTAGGAGAAAAAAATCGTAAATGTTAAATTACCACCAAAAAGTTTTTTATTTATGGCAATAAAAGTCATCTTTCCCTAAATGTAAGCATTTTAAAGTCGTAAATCTACGACTTCAGAAAATGTACGTTTACGAGAAAAACGTCACAAATTAATGAGAAAAAAAACCCACCAATGTTGCCTGTTTATCAGGGCCGTCGGTAATGCGGAGTTTCATACATAAAATAAGCGAGCTCTGAGACACAAGCTTGGGTGTAGAGGACCATCTCTTTATTCTGCCTTCACCTACCCAGAATTTGTCACCTTTACATCATGTGATGCACACAAGGAACACCAAAGGGGAATGAAAAGTGTTTCATAAGCTACATCCAGCTCCTTCAAGTGAAACATCCTGTTCCAACACAACACAACAAAGAGGAATGAAAATAGTCTGTTGTGTTAACATAAGAATATTGAAAAGAATACGGAGAAAACTGGGCCTCTTCCGACAGAAGCATTACCGTTGATGTTTTGATCCAGAAAGGCGAACTTTGAAGATCTGATGATTGAAGATAATGTCAGAAGCACAGACTAGAAGAAGTGGCATGTTGTGGAGCAGGAAGTAGCAGAGATTATTTAGATAGGAGGAAAGTAGAAAAGTAGTTGGTCCTGAAAAACAAAGCTGTGAAGGTATGGAATTGTTTTGGAGAGGTGGGAGAAGAGTTTCTGACTGGACTGTTTAAAAAGGTCTTGAATAATCAGAGGATCTCAGAAATGAAGAAGTGTTCTGGTTCCCATTTTTAAGAAGAAGCTAAATAGTGGTGTTAACCACAGAGTAATGCTGACGGACATATGAAGATATAAAAAAAGAGTGGATTTCAGAGAGAAGCCAGAAGTAAGAATTTGTAAGGAACTACATGGTATTTGCTTTGAGAATGCTTCTGAAAAAAGAACAGAAGATTAGTAAGAGCTGCACTGTATCTTTGTAGAGGAAGTTTTGACAGGATACAGAAAGAAAAGTTGCAGGAAGCCTGAAGTGACTGAGAAGTACTGTATGTTGGAATTGTGCAGGAGATACACTTACCACTCTATTAGATATACCTTACTAGTACCGGGTTGTACCCCCTTTTGTCTTTAGGACTACTTGGTGGCATACAGTCAATTAGGTACTGAACACTCCTCAGAGAGCTTGGTCCATATTGACTTGGATGCATCACAGAGTTGCTGCAGATTTGTCGGCTGCACATCCATGATGTGAATTTTCCATTCCACCAAATCCCAAAGGTATTCTACTGGGTTTAGATCGGGTGACTGTTGAAGTAATCCTAGTCCAGTGAACACATTATCATATTCAAGAAACTAGTCTGAGATGATTCCAGCTTTATGACATGACATCTTATTCTGCTGGAAGTAGCATCAGAAGATGGTACACTGTGGGAGTAATAGGATAGACATGGTCCGCAACAAAACTCAGGTAGGCTGGGGTGTTGACAATGCCCACTTGGTATTAATTGGCCCAAAGCATAACAACAAAATATCAACACCACCACCATTAATGATGCAAGGCACGAGAATTTATGGTTTCATGTTGTTGACGCCAAATTCTGACCATACCATTCGAATGTCGCTACAGAAATTGAGTCTCATCAGACCAGACAATGTTTTTCCAATCTTCTATTATCCAGTTTTAATGAGCCTGTGTGAATTGTAGCCTCAGTCCTGACAGGAGAGGCACCTGGTGTGGTCTTCTGCTGTTGTAGCCCATCTTCCTCATGGTTGCATGTGTTGTGCGTTCAGAGATGCTCTTCTGTAGACCTTGGTTGTAGTCTATTGGGCTAGTGGTTATTTGAGTTACTTCCATCAGCGGGAACTAGTCTGGCCATTCTCTGACTTCTGGTATCAACTGTCAAGAGTAGACAGATCTCAGACCAGAGTCAGACGTAATGGTGAAGAAGTGAAGGTTTATTTGCCTCACAGTGACAACAAATAATAAAAAGAAGCGGGGAGCTTGTCCAACAAAAGCTTTACTGGAACCAGGAAGGAGTCGAACTGAAAGGGAATAGCCTAGGTTCGAAGAGCCAGGGAGAGGCTTTTGAAGGAGCAGAAATTAAAGATGGGAAACAGGTGTGAAAGGCCACCAGGTAGAGAAAGCCACGACTCCTGCCCCACGCTACCCTTTAGAAGCACAAACAGAAAACAAACACACAAGCACAAAACAACTATACCAAAACAAAGAAAGGAAAACCACACTGAACCATAACACCAACAAGGCATTTCTACCACTACCCAGAGAACTGCCGCTCACTGGATATTTTCTCTTTTGTCCGGTTCCGGGTCACGAGCAGCATGACGTGTGTCTCTAACTCTCCTAAACTCTTTGGCTGTTAAAGTATTTTAAAGTTGCTCACAAGCGACTTTAATCCCCAAGCTAAAAACAGCTACCGCAACGAGAAGAGTAGGACATGGCACCGAAGAAAAATTTTGAAGCCGATTTGACGGAGCTCAAAATGGTGGTGATCGCACTTGCTGATATTCAAGCTAAGCTATCTCTGGCGCTCCTTACGGATGCTAAGCTATCAGCTCTGATGGAGCTTGAGGCTAAGCTATCACCACTGTTGCAACTTGTAGAGGATTTCAGACGGGGAAAGGCACGTAACGAACAACAAGATAATCGCCAAGATCTCCTGGAGAGAAGAATGCATGACGTGGATCAACAAGTATGGCTGAATAATGTGATTCTCACGGGGCCTCTACTACAACCCAGGGCGAGACCTGGTGGTACCAACGTTAGCATGGATGCTAACGGAACTGTGATGGATGCTGGAGAATAAAGTTGAAGTATTTCTTGCGTCTAAAGGGATTTCCTTGCACCTAAATGCTGTTTAGGTCTGTCATCCGCTTCCTCTGAGAAAGAATACGGATAAACCAGCAATCCTGATTAGGTTTGTGAATCAAAAGCACAAGATAGGTCTGATGAAACAATGCAAATACACAGCTGTCTATCTTAATGATCATCTCTCAAAATATTATGCTGATCTGGCAAAGCATGCAAGATTGTTACAAAAGAGGAAACAGATCCACAGTACGTGGATCCAGAACTCCAGAATCTTTGTCAAACCTCTTGGACCACCGGACCTGACGAAGCCTCTGGAAATAAAATCCATGAAAGACTTTGAGAACTGTGGGATTACATATGTTTGAACCTTTAATTGAAGCAAAATGTGAAATGTGAACCCAAGAAACTGCTGAATGTGAACTTTATTCATTCATTCATTTTTCTGACCATTCTCTATAAACCCTAGAGATGGTGGTGCATGAAAAGTTTCTGAAATACTCAGACCACCCGGTCTAGCACCAACTATGCCATGTTCAAAGTAATCCAAATCACCTTACTTGTGTGCTGTAGATGTAACTTAGGAGTTCAAAGTGGAGGTGGGACAGCCCTAAAGATCAGCTTTGAGCCCCCTTTCGTTAAGACTGACAGATAAGGTCAGGCAGGAATCTCTGTGGTCTGAGATGTTCGCATATGACATTGTGATGTGTAGTGAGAGCAGGTGGAGCAATATCTTAAGAGGTGAAGGTAGTTTGGGAGAGAAGGTCACTTCTCTCCCAAACTATCAGAACTGGTGCAGCTAAAT
>NC_050518.1:17526482-17591508 GCF_002922805.2 Oryzias melastigma | reverse complement strand
GGGAGGAACTTAAGTAGAATGGTGAGGTTACAGGGGGCAGAGGTGAAGAAGAGGTCAGCAGTCCAGAAAAAAAGAGAGTGTAGGAGAGAAGTAAAGAGATGTGTGCATGAAGGTTTTGGGGTAGAGCAAGGTTTTAGGTATGACGTTTAAAGTGTCATCAACAATGAAAGGAAAGGTGTAGAAGACTGTGCTGAGAGCAGCCACGTTGTTAGTTCTGATTTGATTGGAAAATAGTAAAATTAAGAGTAAAAGAGAATAATATCCATATAAATACATCCACATGTAAATTACACCATTACAATTGCTCCAAATCCTAAATATACATAATAGTAAAGTACATGTCACAAATTAATTATCTAAATGTAAAGTTTGTCCAAAATAATTTAACTAAATGCTTGATAAGTACTGGGATGAATCAAACGTATGTTTTCCTACCCCTATCATGCTGTACTAAACTATTTTACTTATATTTATCATGTTTCAGTTTGTAATTTCTAATTAAAGATATTAAATTTGACCAGAAATCCTTATACATATCACAGTTCAAGTATTACAAATGAGTGATTTATAATTGATATCAGAAAAGACTATTACATTTTTTAATATATTTAGGGGTTAAAATCATTGTCCTTGTCACAGGTAAACCAGATTAAAGATATGGTTATGATGTTAAATGAACGGTCCTTTCTGTGGATAGTCCATGGTGGCTCCAAGGTTGGTATTCCTTTCATTGCTATCATATCGACAGCTTTAGTTCTGAACAGAGTTCTAAATTCCCTATTTTATAATATGTGGAGACAGTGTTCATCAGGGTCCTTACCCCTTTTCAAGCAGTTATCAGTGTAGCTGAGTAAGTTGAGGTCAAGTTGTCTGCAGATCAGATTTCTGTTGTAAATCATGGTTACAGTTGACAATTGAAAAAAGTGAAGATCTCAGCTGTAGGGGGGACTGGGGTTGGCTCTCATAATGCTGATACCACATTACATGGTGCTGTGGTACAATTTTAATATCAGCATGTTAACCTTTCATAGCTTAATCATTTGCACCCCTGCAGTTCAAACATTCAGGTGAGGCCAACATTTTCAATTTTATGTGTTAGAGTAAATGTTCTCGTTTGTGTTGTTTTTGTATTTTGGTAGTTAAATATAGCTACCAAGCTAAAGCCATGCAGCAGCTGGCTTACCATGTTTGTCAAGAAGTCAGTTAGGGTTGGTTGTCACATGTCACCAAACATTTACATTTTTTTTCAACTGCGTGTGCAGGCAGTGATATTGTACATATTTGCATAGATTTGTCACACCTGAGACTGAATATAGTCAATATAGTCTGTGCTGTACAGGGTTTCCTGCTTTACAGTGTTTTACAGTTTTCTACCTAACAGATGATGATGTTCCTAGATGTTTTAATGTGTCATCTTTTAAAACCTCAATTCATATTAACAATATAAATATTGTTAGGAAAATTAGGCATGTAGACTTTTTTAGGTTGTTTGTAAGTTTTTTTTTTGTTGGTTTTTCGGCAACTTGCATTATGAAATGATAACAGAATTTTTAGCACCGAAAATTGATTGGTTATATTTACCATCAATTCAAGTAACTGATCACCTCTTATGTATCATTTTTTTAAACACAAGGGACATTGACGACAACTATCGTAATGTGGTATTTATAATAAGACTTATTTACAGTTTCTAGCTTTTTAAACAAAAAATGTACACATAATCTTTTAAATCCTAATTCATCACTGAAATCCTATTGAACTTCTATAGGGACAACAAACCCCACACCCTGTGAAAACCAACCGGTGTCTTTGATGGTTCATCACTTCTTGTTACGATTACTTCTAGAACCAAAAAAGATACACATTTAAAGAAAAACTTCAAGCTTTCTTTTCATGTAGGAATTCTGCTGAAAGATTTTTTTAATATGAGCAATGCACGAATAAGTAAAAATTATCCATTATCTCCCTTAAGTTTCTTTCCTTGCTTCAATGAAGCTACTTTGTGTTTTTGATTCACAAACCTCATGATGATTGTTGATTCATTTGTCTCCTTTCTTCTAGGCAGGTTTCGATGTTATTCATGACCAGGAAAATCCTTTTAGACTTAAGGAAGTTCTCCAGGTGTTTCTCGCAGTGTTGCTTTCCACCTCAGCGGAATCGAGGCCATTGTTAGCATTACCCACGTTAGCATTACCTTTGACTGGGGTTTGATTTGTATTCCAGTGAAAATCACGTTAATCAACTTGGAGTGTCGTTCCTTTATGTCCACACGCTTCTTGAGAAAATCGCTCCTGTTGTTTTGCTGTTCTTTCTGGGCTTGAAGTCTCCTTATTTTTCTGTTAGCTCAGCCTCTTGGTCGATAGTCTGTGTGACACGTTCACTGAGCTCTAGCTTCTGTTGAATCTTGATAATTATGAAGCTTAAGCCAAGTCTTGAAATATTTTTTTGGGATCTTCATATTCATTACTCATTGGGATTTTCTGCGTCCATGATGGGCTCGCTTTACGCAGTCATTTTTCTTAAACTGAATTTTGAAATTATGCTAAAATGTGTGTGCGACTGTTGAGTTAGACTCAGAGCGCCAATTAAACTATTTTTGATTTTTCAAGTAATCTAAAAGTCAGACCTGAGTCAATAATGAAACAAAGCTTTATAACTTCTAGTAATTCTGGTAATAAGTTTTTCAGTTTTCCTACTACTTTGTTTCCAAAACCAGTTTTTCTGCTTTGTGTTTGTTAAACTAGAGGAAGTTTAACAACATCCAAGTGTTTACTTCCTGTAAACAGGAAAGAGAATTTGATGGACCTTTATTGTTTAAGTGGCTGTGTTGCATGTGGAGTTGAGTGTCGTCTGCTAAACTGCTGAGGAAAATGCTGATAGCTTGTATCATCTGACTCAAACGGAGCACATACAACTGTGGATGTCCCAGAATCAAACTCTGAGGCACTCCACAAGAGATTAAGACTCACGATCACTGTTAAAAACAACATAAAGCAAAATGTGAACTATAAATAATCCCACCCACTTCTCCAGCCTGTCAAAAATAGTTCACAATACCAAAGGCGAAATTCACACCTGTCAACACTGAAACTGATGTTCAGCATGATGCTCCTGTTGAAAAAGTAGTGAAGCAGAATAAAAGTTTACTTTGCTGTCATTTGTTTCATTAAAGGGAAAAATAGATACACAGCAAAATCAGTAGTGTTAATTTAACTCCCATAGAGTCAATTTTAACACTTTGAAAGTGTTTATATAATTCTCACCAGCCCGGTGTTAAAATTACACTATAGAAAGTGTAACTTTTTTAACTCTAAAGTAGTGTTACATAACTGACAATCTCAGTGTTGTTTTTGACACCTTGACAGTGTTTTTTTAACACTAAATTGTGTCAATAATGCACTCTATATGTGAGTTAAATTTTAATCAGAAATTTATTTGTAATTAAAAATATAATCTGTTGTTAATAATGTTCATTCATGTATGCACAAACTGTGATTTCCTGGCATATTTTAATTTTTTAGTGTACAATTCCAGGTGTAAAGTCATTTACATGCCATGCTTCTAATAACTTGAAAAATCATTTGAATAGTAGACATACAATATAAAGATATCCATATATATTCTCTGCATTCTGCATTGCCCATTTTTTTTTGACATACTCAAACTGCCAAACAGCATGGACCTGACTTGTGCTCACAGCTCCCTCACTTATGGTGACTGATTTACCACTTCCCATGAGTCTTAGGAGCTGAAGGCGGGGCTAGCTCCCAGATTGCCACAATACAAATAACCATCAGCAGTTAAAGTGAGCCTTTTTGTGATCATACAGAAGACATGTAGAAGCAACTACATGTTCATCTTTTCCCTTCTTGTCCACAGCTGGTTGAAGGTTCAGCAGTTTGAGAAAAAGTGTCAAAATATGTTATGATATGAAAGAAATAATTTAACATTTAGCAGGCTTTTTTAAGCTCTTTTTTGAAACAACTCTGTCAGCCGGTGTTACTGGAAACAGTACTGGAAGCTCCGCCTCCAATACTGCTTTAACTCAGGGGGTGTGAAAAACAGCACCAACATCAACACTTATCAACTCAAAATACTTAACACTGGAAAAATCAACACAGATTAACACTTTAGATTTTGCTGTGTAGTTTATAATTTTTAAGGGAGGGTCCCGACTCATTTTCTTTTAAAAAGGTTTAACACCTGCTGGTAGTTTTTCAGGTTGGTTAAAAAAATGCATCAATTTAACTGCTTGAGTTACTATTACTATGTTTCCAAGAGTTTTGCTCTTGTTTTTTTGCAATGACATCATTAAGTCTTAAGATTTTGACCTAATTTCAGCTTCAATGAAAAGCTAGTAGCTTTTTTTTTAGATGACTCACCTGTACAACAGCAGCATATATAATATGCAAACTATTGATGTTCCTGCAAACATTTGCAAAAAAATGCAAATAGCTTATTACCAGTATGCATAAGACTTTTAGCTCCTCTTTACATTTTCCAACAACAATGAGCAAAAGCGAGTTGGTTTAATAACAAAAGAAAACTCCACACAGAGATAAGCGAAACCAAGTTGAGCAAGCAGAATTGACAACCAAAGGGTAAACATACAAAACAAAACACAAGAAAGCAGTGGATCTGGTGGGAGGAGCCACAGTCACACAGAATGAAAACGTGAAATATCAATAAAAACCAAACAAACATGCAGAACAGAACTGTCTGTGAAAATGAGACAAAGTTGTTCAGGTGAAAAAAAAAGTTTTTAGAAATTGAGAGGAGATTTTGAGGAATAAAATTTGTCATTTTTTTTGGCAGGGAGCTGCAGGGTAGGTAAGCCCTGGTTTAAATCCCAGCTCAGTTGTTTCTGAGTGGAGTTTTTACTTTCTCCCCTTGTATGTGTAGGTTTTCTCCAGGTACTCCGACTTCCTCCTGCTGTCCAAAAATATGCTGCCATAGGCTAATTGTTGTCTCAAATTTTCTCTAAGTGCACATGTGAGTGTGTGATCCTGTAACCGTCTGGCAACCTGGAGATGGTGTAGCCCACACAACAGTAGCTGGGTTGTCTCCAGCAACCCCATCACCCTGAAAGGAATACAGCAGGTCTAGATGGATGCATGGACTTATCAAAGTTTTAAAGGCAGGTCCATATATTAGTTTGCTTTTGTTTCCATAGCAATTTTTTTTTTGCTTTGTGTTTCTTAAAAAAAAAAAAACTTCTAATAAAACAAACCTAAACAGATATAAAACTCTACATTTTACTCCAAAAATAGCAACATTTTAAAGCTATGTTTCTGTGATCAACATGACCTGCAGCATCAAAGTGAGAAAACAAAGTGATCAGGGTGTCATTTGAACTTATTACCTGCATTTAATATTTACAGAAAGTAAAAAAGTGAGTGTCTACTGGAGTTAAAAATGTATTTTAAACTGTCTGAGAACTTCTTTAAAAACGACTCCAACAAAAATGCCGTTTTTGGTGTTTTTAACATGCTCTTGTGGCCGTTCTTTAAAACAAGTGTTTGTAAAGATCATTATTGAAAACAGTAGCAAAACGGTCTATATATGCATTCAATAGTTCATGTAACATGACACATAGAAGGCCTTGTAACATTAAAGGTCCACCTTTACCTCATGTAAACATCTGCAACTTCTACTGGGTTTCATTCATTTCCACGGCAAGTTCCTTAATACCCTGATTTTATTAATATTTGATATTAAGTTCTGAACCGGATATTAATTCATGTAGAGAAAATGGTATGGTCGAGTTGGGGTGGGATTATATAAGTTTGCTTCCTTCCACTCCCTTTCAAGCGATCTACTTGTGATTCACTAAGTGATATGTTATGTATGTATTGTGACCTGATAGCTTGAAATAAACCATTCATTCATTTATTCATTCATTCATTCATTCATTCATTCATGTGGCTGAAACCAACAGAACACACGACCCATAACTACTGTATATTGGAAAAAAACAAAAAAAAAAGAAAACAAATCCACACCTTTATCAACTCCCACTTCAATTTTATTCTCACCACCTTCATCTTTACCTAGAGAAAGTTTTTTTTTTCTTATGCAGGGAAACCGCCTTGGAGCAAAGACAAATTGCACCAATGGGTTGATGTCCCTTCAGGGACGATGTGTGGAGAGAAAATAGTGTTATCCTTATTTGTGTGTGCGTAGTTGTTGATTTTTCTGCATAATTCTTGATTTGTGCGCAACTTTGGATTTGTGCGTACGTAATTCTATATTTGTGACGCATACAATACATTTTATGTATAAGTACAAAAATTATGAAATTTGAAAAAATACAAAATACAATATAAGTTAAATAAAGTAATGCACAAATCAGGAATTACACACTTAGAAATCAGGATACTATTATACTATTTTCTCTCCATAAAAACACAAACTTACAGAAATGCTGCATTCATGTGCAGTTGGAATGATTGGAAAATTGACTGTCCAACTTGGAAAACACGCATAAATGTCGGAATTACAACAACTCTTCCAACACTACATGAATGCAGAATGACTTTCTGTACCTAAAAAAGATAAATTTATTTACCAGAGTAAAATGGAAATTTAAACCAGAATTAGAGGAAAAATAAAACATTAACAAGGATTATTAACATAATTTATTTCAGTTAAGGGGGCCAGATTAAATAGTTTAACGGGCCGCATATGGCCCCTGGGCCGTAGTACGTTATAGAACAATAAAACATGCATTTAATATTTGACTAAGGCGATTTTTTTGTGGCTTGCCCTGAAATGATTTAACGTACTTTTAGGTAGGTGTTTGAGATAAAGGGACAGTAAAAGGATCAAGTGTTAATGTGTTTGTCTGGATTGATGCTGCGGTGAACACAAGGGTCAGAGATGGAGGCTAAAGGCTGAAACCAGTCGTTGCTCAGGTGGGGCAGACTTTGACACTGCCATATTTATGGACTGCGACTCACAGTGCAAGCTCTCAAATGAAAACGCTTTTAAGCGGCGTGAAATATTGTTTTAATTAATTGTCCGATCGTCTCCAACAGTCCTCTTGTGAAAGCTTCTATGACTGCATCCGCTGTGGGTGTGAGCCCACGGTGAGCTCACAAGGGTCAGGTTCAGTCTTGTTTGTGGGGCTTTCTCCCAACTAGACCATCCTCCCTCTGGCAAAGGTCACAACAGGAGGGACAAAGAAAGCACACTACTGTTACTTTTCCCACATTTCATGAACCTCTTTTGCCTTTAATACATTTGGGAAACGCGCAAAGGCAACTTTTTTGTATTCTACGAATAGTTTGTGGTACTTTAGACCTTTTAGTTGTGCTATTAAATGCTGGGAGAGGAGATTAGTTAAAGGAATGCAGGGGTCTTGATGATAGTCCCGCCCACAAAGCAGAGAGAAAGATAACACCACAATTACACCTGGAAAAAAGATTACACAAGAGGGCTAATGAAAAGTCAGGATTTCAGTAAAAACAAGCTAAATTTTGTAATTTTTTTACTTAAAACTACTCACAGTATAGCAGACAGAATTAAGAACCTAGGGGGGGGTTGTGATTGGATTACTCCCTTGAGATGATGATTAACTAACTAACCAGTCGAAGTTCCTCCTAAAAGCCTATAGTGGGACTATCCAGTGGCCTGGGTTTTAATGTCATTCAGATGCATGCTCACTACTGTTCTTTCTTTATCTTTTTCTTTTAACACAAAGTTATGTCACTCATTTGCCAAAGTGTGTTCCTTTCGCTATATTCTATCAGGGGTTGCCACATTGGCATGGCAGTGAGTTTCTCCTTCTTGACACAATCCTGAACTTTATACGGGCTGGGGACAGGAAAACCCAGACTCTGGGCCCCCCTGTGGCTACACCACTGTTAAATAAAAATCTAATAAAATGTTATTTTACTACTATTTATGAATCTGCTGTTTTTTGAGGGGAAAACATGGATGATCGATACAAATATTTTTACATACACTTTTTAAATGACAAATCGTTCAACTGCAATGCATTGTGGCTATATGTCCAAATTTTTACCCTAACTACTAAAAAGCTATCAGGTGACCTGGATTTTAAAAGCAATTTGGACACCATGCTCACTACTTTTCTTTCTTTTTTTAAAATGCCAGATTTGACGTCACCGATTTCTCAAAGTGAAAGTCAACTCAATACTAACATTTTACATCGTCTATTTGTGACTCCACTGTGTTCTGATGAGGAAAATATGGATAGTTTGTTAAAAAATTACATTTAAACACATTTTTTTTTTCCCTACAAAAGTTGTTAATTTGGAATTGTAGATTCGGAGAGCACTACAAAATGGCGAACGTACTATATAGTGAACTGTGTGAAGGAATTTAGATTTTTTTTTTTTTTCGCAGAGACAATGTGAGCGACTGGCACGGCGCGAAGGTCTGTCAGCAGCTCTATTTGAGGGGTGAGGCGCGAATTGGGTGGCAGGCGTGAAATGTACATACCTGAAGTTTGACAAGTCTCTGTGTCGCATCTGCCAATCAGCAACTCAGCTTTGGTCATGGGACTTTTCCAGTGACTCTATCAGCGGGTAGAATACTAATCTAATACAAGTGTTCATGTCCTGTCCTGAAGATAAAAAGTTAACATATCAAATATCACAAGAGAGGTTAAAAAAACAACCAGTTGCACTCAATTTGGATGCCACCATGTTGGAGCCAGATGACGTCAGTAAGCAGTGATCGGTCCAAAACCTGTCAAGCAAACGATTTGAATGTTCAATGTGGGGGGGCAGCGGCCACCATATACTTTTATCAAGAGATTTGATTGACCAGTTTTTAACTTGCATAACTTGCACTAAAGAAAAAAATATTATTTAAAAAAATTGAATTACCAGGAACATGCAAAAAAAAGTATCCAAGCAAGAATGGTTATTCTTAGAATTACTTTTTCTTTCTCCATGGAAGTCAGTGGGATTTTGGCTTCTTGGAGCAAGGGGTACTTCCTATTTGAAACGCAAGGGGGGAAGGGTCACTCAGTCCAGTCCTCATAACAGTCAAAGCTGGGAATCAATGGGGGTCTTGAGTGTGTGGGGGTTTGGTCTGAATCAGCCTGTTTGTGGACTTTGCTCCCCTGGTTCTCCATTGAGTGAGATCATTGTTGTTGTACATTTTGAAGCAGAAAATAACCCAATCACACAAGCTTTCTGGCTTCAACAACAGGGAGGTCTACACACAGGCGAATGCCTGTAATCTTTGTGCATGTTGGATATAGACTTAGCAAAAGTAAAGAAGATTGTGTTGTGTAGATAATTTAAGTGTTGCGGTGAGTGTGTTTGGCAATAAACAACGTATTGCTGGAAAGCATGTTTCTTGGAGTCACATTTGCAAAGAACATCCATTTGTTCAATGAGCTGCAGGGCTACATCTGTTGGTTGTCAAATAGCTCATACCTTAGCCGATTAAAAAACTAATTCTTTAACTGGTAACCACTAGTGAGAGCATGGTCCTCTGCAACAAAGATCACGTGTATTCTTGTTTTGAGTGGGCTTTAACATCATCTCCAAACTGATGCCCAAGTTTCACATGATTGGGGATCTTGGCGATAAGATGGGAAGTTGGCGTTCCCAGGGGACAACACCCTATTTTCTTTAGTCAACAATTGCAGGGTGATATAATATCCCCCTATCCCCCCACCCCCCATCAGTCTCTATCAGTCAATCTCTTTCTCATAGAGGTGCTAGTAGGAATATCATGAATACACTTCACCATCAAGTCCATTTGAACTGGTCTCTACAATGAGTGTTCAAGAACAAAAACATGTAAAGGAATGTTACACACATGGACAAGATTTTTGGTACCCTTTAATTAACAGCAAAATTCATAATAGTTGAAATAATGTGAATCGAACAACGGTAAGTACAAACTGTAGGAGTTCTAGGAGTCAAACAATTCCTATAACTGTCAATGGGACTCCCAGTGGCCCACCACTCATGAGCTTGTGCTCCAGTTGTTTCAGGTATGAAGATCGTCTTTTGCAGACGGCATGCTTCAGCACCTTCTAAAAATGCTAAATAGGATTTAGCTTGGCTCTCATAGAGGTCCACTTTAGAATAGTTCAATGTTTTCCCCTTAGTCTTTCTTGGGTGTTTTTAGCTGTGTACTTTGGGTCATTGACCTATTACTGCTAGCGACTGAGACCAAGCTTTCGAGCAGAGGACAGCACTTCTCTCTTTAGTATCCCTTGATAATCTTGGGGTTTCATTGTACAGACTCAAGACACCCTGTGCCAGATACAGCAAAGGAGCCCCAGATCATATCAGAGCCTTCAAGTTTGTCAGTGGGGACAATGTACTTTTCCAACACAACTCTTATAATATTCACATTTGCTTAATTACCCCTGTGTGTCACTTTTTGACATTTTGGGTGTCCCCAAGTTGTAGTTTTTTGAAGTGCTGGCTGTTCGTAATATCAAGGGTCCGCAACCTTCGGGACATGGTATCGGATGCATGACCAGAAGTGGACTGGTCCTCAGGGCGAGTCCCGTAGCGGTACCCTAACCCAATACCGGTACATTAACCTCAACCTGGTACGCGTTTGGTAATACCTCCAGTACTGCGTCCGGTTCATGCCTGGTGCTGTGTCTGGTACCCGTTCAGGTCTGGTACAGCGTCTGGTGCCTGGTTAGGGTTTGGGTACCGGTGCGCTCCTCGGAGTGGTAACAAGAACAGCCAGCACATCAAAAAACGAGTTGGGGACACCCAAAATGTCCATCTTTGCTTCGGAGAGGTCCTTAACAAAACATCAATATGCGACTTGAGAATGTGTTGTCTTTTCTTGATATGGTTCATTTTTCCATCTGTGAACATAAAACTGATGTGCCTTTGTGAAAAGCTGTCCAATCTGTCTATAGGACATTCTCCTGGTAGCTATGTAGCTTACCAACATGTAGTTTGGCTAATTAAAGACTGAGTTCATTTAAGGGTTTGTTTTCAACAATGGTGTCCTGCTCTGTCGTCTCCCATAGAGTCCACTTTGCCACAAACAATGACAGATAGTGTGATCTGACGCTGATGTTCCTGGAGTTTAAAGTCCAATAGTGACCTCTTTAAAAGTTTTTCTGAGCTCTTTTTGTCCAGCATATAGGCAAGTTGGCTACAGTCCCAAAGATCTTACATTTCTGAAAGTATAAGCTCAACTGTCACTGGAACATCAAGGTGATAGTCTTATAGCCTTTACATTTGACATACTAACTTTTTCTTCACTTCCTCGGGTTCATGTTGAGTATGTTACACATCATTTCACCAACACAGTGACTATCTGTAGTCCTTTATGCACGCCCACTGACTGATTGCAAGATTGTAGACACCTGTGATGATAATTAGTGGACATACCTTGGATGAACAAGTCCCTTTGTCACGTTATTTTCAGTCTTTTCCAGGGGACGATCGTTTTTGTCCAGGTCTGTGTCATGATTTTAGCTTTTATTAGTGGTTCTTTTGGAGCATAGTTGGATGTCAATAACTGTAAATGCCAAAGAATTTTTATCATATTTTTTTCCGATTCAGGTTTTTGTTTCATTAACCCTTTTTCTGTGTGTTTTGACTCACAAGCATTGGCAGGTTTTTAGCCTCAAACTTGTTTCTTGTATCCCTGCAGCAGATTTTCAAATAACTTTTATAATAAAACTTCTTAAAGAAGGATTCAATTAGTGACTCCAAAACACAACAGAAACGACGGATGATTACACATGAGTCTGCTCTGGTATCTACTATCAAGACGTTTTCAAGCAAACTCTGGTGCTGTTAGATCCCATTGATGATAGTATGTAAAATTAAGATTGACAGACACCACAGAATCTGTTGCATTTGCAGGGTTTGAAAGTCCTTTGGCGCCCTGGATTTAACAGGATAGTGAGCAGGAGCACCAAAGTGATTTCCCAACCAGGAGGGACGTCTGAAAAAAGGAGAAAAACAAAGGCAAAGGTCATCTGGATCACTTAGGGGGATGCAGCTCCGGGGACACGGCCTGACAGGTGCAATCAGATGTGTCACAGAGCCGTGGCAAAGCGAATGGCAGTGCAGCTGCAGGGGGGCCGTTATAAGCATGTCACAGCCAATCAGGAGGCTTGACACGGAGCTGCGGAGGATGTGAGCAGCGTGAAGGGTTTGTGTCTCTCCACAGTCAGCCCATTACAACTGACGAGGCCTTGTTGTATTGGCACCGGTGGAGCTGACAGACCTACAGCCAGCCAGCGGACGTGGTCGATTAGCTGCACACAAATCAGTTTTTTTTTTTTTTGAGTCTTCAGCTCAGGTAAGAGTCAAATTAGTTTTTGCTGAAGACTGCAGTTGACTTTCTGACAAGCGGTACTAGTTTATGACTCCAATCCAAGAGTCCTGTCAGTGTGGCGAGCAGATGTTGTGGCACAGATAGCGCTCTGGTCATAAGCAGTGGTTGGTTCAGCGGGGACAGACATGCTGTCTGCTTTTGTGTGGCAAGCAGACGTTTCCTATGGGGCCCCTCACCACCTCTCAGCTTCAGCCTGTGGAGCTCATGGTGGTTGTGTTTGTGTGTGTAGGGGGGGTTTAACAGACTTCAAGCTTCTGCAAAACAATTCCAGAAAAGTATGGAGCTAAATTGGGGCCATTATTATTTCAAACCCAAATAAAACAAATTGAGAAAACATATTGGTGTTTGGCCAAAAAAAAGTAAAATGTCAGAAACTTTTTGCTATTTTAAAATAAAATTGATTATTTTCAGTTTCAAATTTTCTGTTTTTTAGGTTTCAGAACTAAATATTTCTGTTTCAAAACTTTTTTTTTTTTCGTTTTCGAATCTGAAAATTTCATTTTCAAAACTTTTTTGCCCCGTTGTGGCACATTGGGGCGGGGCTAACACGAAGGACCAATCAAAATTGATGACGGTGATGACTTTAGTCCTGATGCATTCACTAACTCTGAGAACTTGGATAATTGGAGTCATAAAATGTCTGTATTGTCTGTACACAACAAGACGCGCGTAAAAGCAGAGTTTTATTTTGTAAAAACCGCGCGTACAAACCGTTCTATCCCGTTCAAAGCGTCATTTTACTGTGTTAAACAGAGGCATCAGAAACACCCTTATGCTTGGATAAAATGGCTAAGATCCTGATGTTGCTCCAGTTCTTTCAAGAGGCCTTATAGCCACTAACAACATTTTCCTCATGTTTTCTATCTTTTTTCATTGGCTGACATTATTACATTATGATTTTGATTATACTTAGTGTTTCTTTTTTGCTCTTTGTTTTAGACGTGCAGTTTGTATGTGATAAAAATTACGTTTATTTTAGAATAGCAAAAAGTTTCGGACTTTTCAAAATTTTTTTTGACCAAACACCAGTATTGTTAAATTGTTTAATTTTGATTTCAAATAATATTGGCCCAGATTTAGCTCCATAGAAAGATGTTTGGGAGGTCCAAACCACTTCAAACCCTTAAATTCAAAGATTAATTTTATGATTTCCTGTTTTGTGTTGATGCCTCTGTCTCAGATCTCCCCAGAGATCCACGCCTCGAGGGCCGGTGTTCTATATTTTTTCCAACAAGCCTGCCATTGAAGCTCCTTTTTATAATCAACAGCAGATAAGGCAGGATTTCTGGAGAACCAGCAGGAGGCCGGCCCTCGAGGCGTGGATTGGGAGACAAATGCCAGAGATTATTTCAAGGGACTTCCTAGTCATTTTTTTTAATTGTTTGGTTACATTTATGAAAAGTCACATTTTCTTTCAAAATTGTAATAATGAGGATAATCTGAATTTTAAGTCTCTGAACTTTTTGTGTATTCGTCAGTGGGTTATTTTAGGAAGTGTTGAATTTTTATGGTACCCAAAAACAGCAATTTATACATATTTATACATTTTTTCCATATATATATATATATATATATATATATATATAATATATATAATATATTCCATATATTCAAATCCTGGCAGACATGAAATTCAAACAACAGGTTAATTTTGCATCACTTTTTGAATTTGTGGTTAGTTTTTTTAGACTGAGAAAAAAAAAAAGCTTTTGCAGAAATTGTTGATTTTTTTTTTATTTATTACTGACACACATTGTATATTTTATTATCAAGTTTTGAGAGTTTTCCTGTATTACTTTTAGAAAAAAAAAAAAACCTTTGACATGCAGATGCTCACGCTCAGCACGGGAAATGAGGAAGCTGCAACCAAACCACCACATTTGGTTTCTGCTTTTATACATTTGCGAAATAGAAGTTGAGGTTGTAATAACTGTAAAACTTTTGTTCATGAAGCTAAACTGAAAGTTAGTTGGCAACTGTAAAGCTTTTGAATGTTCAAGTTTAATATCAGAGAATCTTTAGTAAAGTTACTTTATACTGTAAATGAATCCCCAAGGAATTAATTATTAAACCTTTATTTAACCAGGTAAGCTATCAAGAACAAGTTCTCACAATAACGAATTGACTCTACAAACAAAGATTTGGGTTTTTGACATAAATAGCATGCATTCCTGCAAAGAGTTATTCACAAAGAACACATTTTGTGAAGCGAACAAACATTTGAAGGCTTATTTATGGATGATTTCCAAAAAAGACTCAACCAAAAACAGTTAAATCCTAGTGGCTGTACAGATAGGAGGTTATTTGGTCATGGTTTAGCCCATTTGCTTTCAGATCCCTGCGTCACTTTCCAAAGTGATCCATGTTGTCCATGTCAGGTGCCTCCTTTTTGAAAGATGAGCCCAGGTCTGGGGTTGGAATGCGCGGCCCTGTGAGGGTCTGCAACCCCCGCCGCCCTCTCCGCTTGACCTTTTCTTCATGAGAACAGCGTGGCTAAACTTCCTTTGTGTTTGAACCTCCAGAAATTCGACCTAATGTGGTTTATTACATTCAGCATGAGTCTGCAGGATTTTTGTTTGGTACTTTTACCAATTAAAGTTATAAAGATTATTCAGACTGAAAGAAGGAAGGATTTAACTCAACCCAGTCTGCTTTGACAGGGCAGCTGTGAAGCTCCATAGAACCAATTGTTGAACGAGGAAAAAGCTGAAGGAATTTTATTCAAAAGTTTTACAATTAAAAATTGAATCACTTTTCTGTGTTCTTTGTTTTAATGTGTCTTATTTTCAAGGAAATGCTCTATGCTCACAAAAAGATTCAAGTTATGTAGATTTAAAAAATATTTTTTATACTTCTTTTTAACTTTAAAACAAAGAACCAAAGTAAAAGTAAAATATGAGCAATTGTGGAATGAATATCAGCCCTCTGAAAAAGCAAATCTAGATAACTATTATTTTGAATAAATTCAAATTCAACTTTATTTATATACAGTAGCGCTTTTCCTGCTTTCAAGCATCTCGAAGTGCTTTCCACAGTAACATAAATAACAGTAAGACAAAAAGTCGAAAAAGCAATCATAAGAAAATAAAATAAATAAAAATAAAAATAATTAAAAACACATAAAAAATCCAGCAACATGCACATCCCGCAAGTAAAATATCCAATAAAAACACATGGGCATGTAAGAACTAAGTAAAAGCTATACTAAAAAGATGAGCTTTAAGCTTTTTCTTAAAAACCTCCACAGTGGATGAAGCCCTCACATCCTCAGGCAGGCTGTTCCACAGGCGAGGTCCACAGTGCTGAAATGTGGCCTCGCCATGGGTTTTAGTTCTAACTTTTGGGACCACCTGCAGACCTTCACCTGAGGACCTGAGGGTTCTGGGAGGGTCATCAACAAAAAGTAAATCTGATCAAAATGAAGGTCCAATGCCATGTAAGGCCTTCAATAAAATAACCTTAAAATCGATCCAGAAGCTGAGCCAGTGCAAAGATTTCAGAATTGGAGTAATGTGCTCCTTCTTTCTGGTCCGGGTTAAAAGGCATGCAGCCGAGTTTTGGACTAGCTGCAGCTGATTGATAGTGCTTTTCTTAGCACCAGAAAGAAGAGTATTACAATACTCTATTCTAGATGTTATAAAAGCATGTATCAATATTTCAGCACTGGATCTTGAGAGAAATTTCTAAGATGATAAAATGCAGTCTTTGTAACATGGTTTGTGTGTGCTTCAAAGGTCAGATCTGCATTTAAAATTACACTTCTGACTTTACTGCACACATTCAGGTTCAGAGTTGATAAGTAAGATCGGACTCTTTCTCTCTCAGCATCAGGACCAATAACTAAAATCTCTGTTTTGTCTTGATTGAGCTTTAAAAGGTTCTCTCATCCACGCTTCAATATCTAAAATACAACTTAAAAGGTCATCAATGGGTCCCATGTCATCAGGAGACACAGCCACATATAGCTGGGTGTCATCACCATAACAGTGAAAGTTTATTCCATGTCTCCTGATGACATCTCCAAGGGGAAGCATATACAGGTTAAAAAGTGTGGGACCAAGAACAGAGCCTTGTGGCACACCACGTGTCAGTCGACGAATGACGAATCATTTATGTTGACAGTAAAATCTCTTCCTGTGAGGTAGGATTTAAACCAGTGCCGTTCCAGTGATTCCTATCATATTGCACTTTTCTCCTTCAAAATCTAAATCACGTTGATCGTGTTAACAATTAAAAAAATTACAGTAAATCAAGAGCTGATCTTTAAATTATGCATCAAAATGGCTTCTGTCCCAACTGCACTCCTCTATTTGTTTCCCTTTTATAACCCCACCCATCAAGTTTACAACGCAAATATCCTGGATGGCAGAGGAGCGTGTCAGTCCCACGCACGTGCGGGTAGAGGGGGTGGGGGGGTGGGGTGGGGCAGTCCCGCGGCCTTCCCTCTCCCCGTCCCTTTGTCTCTTCCTCCTCCTCCCTCCCCTCCTGTGTTAACCAGACTCTATCATTTCCTGTTACTTAGTTACCAGTTGCCATGATTTGCTTGGGCCGCATGTGTTTCCATGGCGACCGTGCCCGTTCTGTCGTCCCCCACCCCGCCCTGGCCGCCTCGCCTCTCCGATCTCCTCTCTCCTCGCGCTCCAGCTCCGTCCCGATGGCTCGCGGCCACCTCGGGGCTTCGACCCCTCCCGCGCGCTCCCTGCCCCCCCGTCCCGGCTGTCAGAGCGCGTTCACGTCCGGCTGCAGCTCCCGAACCCCGCCAGGCTGGAGACGCAACTTCAGGCCGCCCTGTGCCACGCTTCACAGAGAGGGAGAGGAGGGTGCAGGATGTTCTCTCCAACAGCCTCACACCACCGGGGGATCTCTGCACGAGAATCCTTTTTTAATTCTTCAAAATATGATCATTTTCTTTGTCTTTGTGGAATCTGTCATGTCACTAAAATAAAATATTATTTTTAAAGCTTCATGTAATATATATATATATATATATATATATATATATATATATATATATATATATATATATATATATATATTAGCAACTACAATAACAGACTGCTTTAAATTTTAATTTTTTTTTTATGAACTCAACACCTTAAATCATTTTGAAAGCAGTTCTATCAGACTGAATGGGTTCAGGACAGGTCCTGTTCAGGACTGCTGCTGTTTCACGGCCTGCCACTAGGGGGCAGCAGGCATCAAATTGTCATTCGGATTTCATCCAGATGAAACACCGGTCAGGCTGGCAGGACAGGGGTAAACTTGTCACCCTAACAAAGGCTGATTCACCATCACCGCTCTTTAGACTTCCTGCCTCTCATCTTCCATCCTTCTCGGTACCCCCCCACTGCCTGCATCCCTCTGTTTTCAAAGAGGACAAATATGTTTCTGCAACCAATGCACAAAGTTAGGCCTCTAAAACCTGTTTACAAATATCTTATCGGATATGTTGCTGCATACTAATGTATGAATTCCTTAAAAACCATAACTTTTTTTGCTTATTTCCATCCTCCACTTGGAGCCAAACTGGAATGAATGTATTCCTGTCAGCTAAACTGTTTTCTGAAATCAAGGTACATGGCTCCTACAATGTGAGCAGACTCAAATGGATCATTTCAAGATCTCTGCTTGTTCAGGACCTGTCCTCTCTTGGTTTACCATTTCTATTTGTATTTGATTTAAAGCTTTAATATTTGCCTCCCATGCACAGGTAGTCCCACCCATAAGCCGCAGAAGATCTGAAACTCGTCTGCTCAGGAATCACCAATCACCTGATCTACTCATGCTAAAATGCAATTCCAGGGTTTGAATTCTGTTAACTGTTTTCCAAAATTATTTAGTTTCGTTTAAGTTCAGAGAATCAACCAGCAATAAATCCATCAGCAGAGAAGACAGCTCACTCTTTCCATGTTAGACTTTTTTTTATTTAAAGTCTTTTTGCACTTTCTTTTTTTTTTTTTGAGTGTTTTTAAAGTGATGTGAAACTGAAACTGGACAAAAAAAACTCTGAAAAGTTTCCGATCAGTGTAACCACAAAGCAGAATCAGCCTTATTGCACAATAGAAAACAAAGCCCTGAGCTCAGCAAAACTGAAGTCCAACAACTCTCCAAACGAAGAGGAAATCCTTTGTGGCAGTTAGGTGATTCAAGATGTTCTTAATCTATTTTTTTATTTTTATAACGGATCAACTTTATTTACTGACTCAAAAGAATTGTACTTTCTCTTAACTACGGGAAAAGGAAAAAAAATCAAATATTTTTAAAATGTATTTTTTCATTTATTAGTTTTATTTATTTATTTTTTCAAAAAGTTGTGAACCCATTAAATAAACCACTAACAGCTTGTTAAAAAAAAAAAGAAATTATTTAAGTATTCAAACTGTCCTGAACTGAAGCAGCAGAGGAATCTGAAAATATTTTCTCCAAGTAGGTCAACCTGCTTAAATATCTAATAAAACAACTCCTCCAATCTTGTATCAGCGACTGTAAATTACACAAAGAGACCGTTTTCCATTTACCAACCATTTTACCAGAAATGAGAGCTATAAATACATCTGTACGCTGCTCCTGCCTGTTTCTATGGAAAAGGAACCTGAAGAGGTCGAAACTCTGGAAACGAAAAAATCAGGAACATTTTCTTCTTCTTTTTTAACACCACTTAGCAGCTGGCTTTCTCTCAGAATCACAAAAATACACGCCGAATGTAAACACAAATCAATTCATAAAACATGAATGTTTCTGACATGGAGTGACAGTCAAAAGGGTTTGTTTCTCCACAGGAGGTCTCAGTGACCTGGCTGAGAATTGGTAGGAGAGCAGCGTGGTCCGCATGTGCTGAAGGAAAAATGACGGTCAGGATGACAGGAAGAAGATGTGGGACGTCCAGCCAGACAAAAAAAAAAAGACTACTAGCAAATAAGCAGCAGAAATGGCGACACTGACAAGACTGACATTTCCGCTGTAGAACAGGAACTTGTGATTCATCTGGATCTTATCCAGCAGAAAGACTTAGGGTGTATTCAGACTGGACACATTTGGTTCTCTTAAAGTGAACCAGAGTTCGCTTCCTCTGCATGACCAAATTTTCAGTCTGAATACTTGTGAGCGGACCCTGGTCCAGGACCAGGAACTGCTCTCTGACTCATTTTTCGAGGTGGTCTCGGTTAGTTTTCGATTTGCCTCAGTCTGAATGCAGTCCATGCTCAGAGTGGAACAACTGGACCAAACGGCCACCATAGTCTGCAAACAGAGAGCTACAGACAAACATGGAGCTACGATGAGACACAGAATCTTATTGAAATGTGGTCGGATGAATGCAGGCTCATTAAAATAACTTTCATTGTGATACACATTGATTATCACGCTGTTTTCCTGACGATCTATATGTCATAAACACTTTGTGGGGTTCCTCAGGGCTCAATTTTAGAACCTCTTCTCTTTTCTTTATACCTCCATCCACTCTGTCATTAGAAAACATGGAGTTTCCTTCCATTTTTATGCTGATGATAGTCAGTTATATTTACCCAATAATAAGGAAGGTTCCTCTATAGCTCCCCTCCTGACTTGTCTATGACATAAAAAATTGGACGTCCCTCAGTTTTTTGAGTTTTCACAACCAAAATAAAGAAGTGTCCTGCAGCTTACCATAGAGGTTCTCTCTCCGACACTCCAGCCCGGTGTCGCAGGTCAGCTGATCAGATTCTCCTTGAGGTACCGAGTCTTTATCATCTGTGCTCCGAAGCTTTGGAACGCTTTGCTACTAAATATCAGACAAGAATCTTCCCTGTTCATTTTTAAAACTAGACTCAAGACTTATTTTTATAGCCAAGCTTTTACTAACACTCGTGATTTTGCTCTGATTTTACATTCAAGTTTTATTGTATGTTTTTACACTTAATGTTTTCTTTTATCATGTTCGATCCCTTCATGCTCTAATTTATTTTTCTTTTTGGTCACTTATTTATTACATTTATTTTTATTATGTTATAGCTTTTAATGTACAGGGCTTTGTTAAATTTTCAATTGTGTTTAAGCTCTTTATATATTAAGTTGATGGTGATGATGACTTATCACTGTACCTTCTTATTTGTTGTTTCCTCTGTAACCATCTTGGAGCACGCCTCCACGAACCAAAATATAAAAAGTGCTCTCTCTGACATTGATAGAGAAGTTCAGTATTCATTACCTTCTTTTTTTTTAAATAAATAAATATGAATTAGTCTATTTTTTTGGCACGAACAAAAGCAAATATATAAAAAGAAAATAGCATCTCGCAAAATGTGATTTTTTTTAACTTTTTTTTTAAACGTTTTTACCTTTTACTTTGGTAGATGCCAAATTAGCCAAAAAGCTAGCTCGTTGCTTAATTACTAGCTAAACTCAAAAATAGCCTAAAATTCTTCAGTAAACTAAATTAGTCAAAATGTTAGCATGTTGGTAAAATAGAAGCTAAACTGTAAATTGGGCAAAAAATCCCGGCAGATAACACATTTGCCAAAAATTAGTATATGGCTAAAATATTAGCTAAACTCTAAATTAGCCTAAAAAAACTCAGTAAAGGCTAAATTAGCCAAAAAAGTTAGTTTGCTGCTTAATTACAAGCTGAACTCAAAAATAGCCCAAAATTCCTCAGTAAACTAAATTAGCCAAAATGTTACCATGTTGCTAAAATAGAAGCTAAACTCTAAATTAACCCCAGTTAATAACAAATTAGCCAAAACCGTTAGCATGTTGCTAAAATATTAGGTAAACTTCAAATTTTCTGAAAATTACTATAAAAGATGAAAACATGTCCTATAAATATATTTAAAAGCTTGTTGCTAATCAACCTAAAATTTAGAAATTTGAAGACTTTCTCATTCATTTGGTGCGTATTTTGCTCAGTATTTCAAAAACTATAATACCAAGATTGCTGAAAGTGTGATTATAAATCATGTTAATTAGGTAATCCTTAGTTTAAAAAAAAATTATTTTATTTTTCTTCAACCGGAGAGCCACCGTGGAGAGATAAAAGAGCCACATGTACCTCTGGAGCCGCAGGTTGCAGACCTCTGGCGTTGGACTTCCATTAGTCCTTCTGTCATTGTATTGCCCCGCCCTCATAACTCCTGGCCAATGACTGAAGAGATATTTACTCACCTTCTCTTGTTTACAAGCTTTGGTTGCAACAGAGATGCCCAGTTGACAGCAGTAGGAATACAGACCAAACACAAGGTTCAAGACTTATAAGCGGACTCGTCCAGACCAACAAACTTTTCCAGCCTGAATAAACCCTTGGATTCGGTTCGATTCCTTCAGGTACCGCTGCCCCACTGACACAGATTAGAGTCAGCAACAAAGCTGAACACCCATCAGCGATGCAGATGGAGAGATAAATAAGCAGAAAAGCACTGGGACACTTGACATTTATCACAGAGAAAGTTTATTTTTAACCACTACTACATGAATGATCACTCACTAAATCAAAAGAGCTACAACAATAAGTACGATTCTTTTCTTCCTTATCTGAAGGACTATCTCTGGCAGAAGGTCAGAGCGTCTGGCCTGTGGTTCGGAGCTGTGATGGTGATCAGCAAAGCTTTGATTACACTCAACTGACTGCAGCGAGGCACATCAAACATCCCCTCACACCTTGTTGCAAAGACACAAATTGGCTTGGACTGAGGTCACCGAGATGTCGCGCTCCTGAACTCGGAAAAGATGGTGTTTGGTGACCTGATGAGCTTTCCAAAAGGGACAGCAATGCCGCTCAGGAAGTGAGGTGGAGGAGTTCAGCCCCTCAGTCTGTAGGTAATTTTTTCAGTCTGTTTAGAAGTTTTTGGGTGGAAAAGTTATAAAAACGGTTACAGTTGTTATTGGAAGATGAACAGGAGTGATTGGAGAGAGCATCACAAAAGTTATTTAACCCTAGAACACTTTCTCTGTAAAAAGTTACACCATCACTTCTGCTGGGTAATTTTTACCCGATAAAATATACCCAATAAAAAGTATTTCTCACAAAAAAATAGTTTAAAATACGACAACACACAATAAATTAGATTAGTTACTTTTTTTATTTTCAACTGTGGTTTATGTAACAAAAATAAAATACATAAGAAGATCCTAAAAACAGCCTGGAAAATGGCCGAAAATTAGGAATTTGAGAAGAAAAAAAAAACTAAAAAAATAATAATAATAATATAGGAGACTTGGTCTTTGGTCCATCGACTCCTGGGACATTATGATGAACATTATGTTAATACTAGGGTTAATAATGTGTGAGACAAAGGAGGATTTGGAGATTTTCAGGAGCCAGTTTAACAAAACGAGAAAGACAGTACTATCCGGCTGAGTAACTGATAAAAGACTTCTAATAATTGTTGTAAAACGAGTGACTAGGACCTGGTAAGTCACTAACTGGTCACATGGCATCTCGATGTAAAATTACTTTCACACCGTTCACTTCAATGCATGTTCAAACTACTACCTTCAATGAAAAGTCTCTATAAACATGCGTATAAACAAAAATTCTTGTGTTCACACGACAAGTTTCTATATGGACATTTTTGGGCTCCAATTGTCCAACTGCAGGTCGTTGAGATGCGATTGTATTCGGTAGCTTCAGTGTGAACTTTATATGCTAAACGCACGTTCAAAAACACACTTTTAGAAGATTTTTAGATGCGAGTCATTCCTGGTCTGAACATAGCATAAGATTTAATTACATAGACTACTATACAAATATGTAAGCATATTTGTATACAGTGTATTAAAAGTGCCCATGATTTTCTTAAGCCTTTCAGAGTCAACTATATCTACATATATGACCATATATTACACTTGTACCACTAAGAAACAAAAAATGTATTGAATATTAGTTATATTTCATGAGCTTTTTCCTACCCAGAAGTAAAACGACTCGATTCCTAAAGCTCCGCCTCCCGCTCCTTGTGGGTGCACTGCTGCTGCAGTCCACTTCATGACGTCATCCTAGAACCGTACCGTATCTCTTCATTTCTCCCACCAAAATAATCCAAACTTCTTCAAAGATTGATGCACATACGGTATATCTGCTCTTAGTAGCCCTAACCATCGCGACACCGTTCACAACACAAACACATGAGGCTTAATTTGAAAATATATGGTATTCTACATCTAAAGTCAAAGTATTTTTTCTGATCATCACTAGATCTGTGGAGAAATTTAGTCTGGGGGCGGAGCTGTCCGAGCAGACTCTTCCTAGAGGGAGCTGTTGGTATCGATCTGACGTCAGCACGTTTCCAACCGCTCGTTTTCGTGGGTATGGGAGGGGCTGCTGCAGACTGTGCAGGTTTTTAGAGGATTACTCTTAAATACATGAACGGATCAAAATGCTGCTTTGGGGTTCTTTATAGTAAGGAATGAACCGTAAAATGCACTTAAAACTTCAAAAAGTTTAAATTTCATGGTAGGGCCCCTTTAACACTTAACACACTGCATCATTGAGCGTCATCAATGATTAATTTTATTATTGATCATCACCAACTTCAATGATTTCTGAAAATCCCCCGTGTAGGATTTCAGACAGCAAAATGAAGTTCGAAGCAGCCGTATTGACTTGTTTTTACTCTGTCCTACTCAATGCTACATTAATAGGTTGATGAATGATATTTTGTCTTAGATGTGTTGGTGAAACCCTTGGTTAAGCATTGTTATGGACAAACTACGACCAGCACAGAAGTAAATAAATAAATAAATAAATAAAGCATAAATTGGGTTCAAATCGAGGAGGTCGTTCCTCCTGATCATTCCCCTCTAGGTCCCCACATAGGTAGAGTGAGTTCTCCTGGTAGAACCTGTAAGTCAGTAGGGAATCACTTCCTTCTAAAGGAAGCCTTCAGTGGTCATTTGAGGAACTACAACATCTGGTACTTCCAGGTTGGCTTCAAATTCAGGAACAAAATGTGGAGCTTGATGACAATACATCTACTGTATTATCGAATTGAACCGTGTCCAACACTGTTGATTGAACAGTCTCCTTCATTCATTTTTCAAGGTTTTTGTACTATTTTAATTTTATTTTTACTTTTTTATTTAGTAGCTAAATCCCTTGTCAGAAAACTGTATTAAATGGTGTTTTCTAAATGGTGCTGTGAAAGCATTGCATTTATGAAAGAATAAAATTATCATTTGGAAAAGCACAAGTATCAAGCGCGAACTCCCAATAAAACATTAAATTAGCAGAAATTTCAATATTTTTGGAATAACAATGTTTTTAAATCCCCCACAAAATGTTTTTAAAAAATAATTATTTCATGAAGTGTAGACCTAGTTGGCATCAATTATGATAGTTTTTGTTCACAACATTTTTAGTTTAAGATGCAAAAATACTGATACCAGTGTTCAGGAAAAACACCTTTTTGAAACAGTGTCTCAAATTTGATCCAGACATTTCTATCATCATGTATAAAAAATAATTAGATACAAATTTTGCTAGTCGATTAAAATGAATTAAAATGAGTTATTCTTACCACAAAGTTTCAAAAATTACCAAAAAATTCCCATCAAAAGTGTTTTTGAGAATTTACAGAGGTAGGTGAAATTAGCAGAAAACGCCCTTCTACTGCCCCTAGTGGAATGATGAGGAACTACAGGGAATAAAACATGGGCCACGTTCTTTACAACGGATTTTAAAGGAAAATTTTGATCATGGTAATGAGGTAAGGGTCCCAGAAATGCATATCAAACATGATAAGAATGGTTATATAGTGTCATAATCCCTAACATTCTCCATTATTTTGCTGTTTTCTTTAGATTAACTTTTAGACAAATGGAGGTACATTTCTATGGCATCTTCCAAACTCAGACTTGCACGTCATCAGAGAGTAAATCAATTACATTTAACTTTTGGTAAAATATGTTCTCAGGTTTTTTTTTTTTTTTCTTAACTTCGGGATAAATATTATTAAAAAAAAAACAGTACTCTTACTCAGGTACATTGGAGTGCAAATGTATACTTGATTTTTTTTATGTTTTTTTGTTTTAAACTTTCTGTATTATTCATTTAAGGTGTATACACTGACATTGGTGCAAATTGTAATTGGCAGACAATTGGATTATTAGGTAAATATTGTCAATGAAAGGTGTAACTTCATTTAGCTTTGACTGTACGACCAGCCTAAATGCATCAATGGACCTGAAACAAACTTTACGTTGTTGGGATTTTAAAATGTCAAACTTGTTTGTAATGTCTGTAAAGCATCAATGATGTGTGGTAGGGTTATTATTCAATAATAAAAAATAAAAATAATAATAAAATGTTTCATATCTGAACCTGTATTTTTGTTCAGCATTTGCAAATATATTTTAGACAAAAACCTCTATAGTTACAATTTGGTTTTATAATTTCTCCTTAAAATGTTTTTTTATGGCTGCTTTTAACATATATATACTTTAGTGATGTTTTCTGAGGTTATACTACTTAAGTATAAGTAGCTGAAATATTCACCTGTGTTCATCATACTGTCAAACATAGAACTGTTTTTCACTCCTGCACAGTCTGAAGGTGGAAGGCTGAAGAGGTCCAGGGCCATGGCTTTGTCTGACCCATGACGGAGGGGCTCTTCACTTTCAGAATTAGCAGAGAACTGGCAGTTCAGACTGTAATCATAATCACTCATTAATCCCCTTTGTGTCTATAAGTGGTCTTCTATTTCATTGTTAACTTTTCTTGTTCCTGGAGGCCATCACTTTCCTCATGATAGTTGCAGTTGATCCCAGAATACCCAGCATTTATAACCTTTTAGAAACCATCTTGTTATAAAGGGTTGACTCATTTTACTGCCTCCCCCTCTCACAAGTGATGATTTGAATATTGTAAGCTTTGCGGTTTGGTGCATACTACATTTGATGATCTGATTTGATCTAATGAATCATTATAAATCAAAGATTTATAAAGATCTTCCAAACTTTTGTTAGTGTTTTAGATATAAAGCTATTTAGCTAGTTTTCTTGCTAGATAGATAGACAGACAGACAGACAGACAGATAGTTCATTACGCTTGATTACATTTCTGCAGAAAGTTGTGCTGCAATTGCCAACATGCTAAATGGTTAGCTAAAAAATGAGAGGTCAAGAAACTACTTCTATAAAAACAGAAATCTAAATTTGCTGAATGAATTAGTTTGATGCTGATAGAGTTATAGAGTTTAAGCAGTTTACAAAAGTCAAAACTGTAGCCAAAGCTCCTGTGTTTAAGGGTTAAAGAGCTAGCATGGGGCTGGTCTGTTGACTGTACATGAGAGCTGAACTGAGCGACTCCTCCCCCGTCAAGTTCCAAATAGGAGGTACCTGCTGGCTCCATAATCCTATTTTTTTTTCTTTGGTGTAAATTACTGAAGTTGTAAAATCAGTTGTCTCAATGTGATGCCTACGGGTCCTACCTCGAATATTCAAAATGTTTGATTAAAATATTTTGTGTTGCTTACTTTCATTTGGTTGGAGCCAAAAATTAGCTATTTTTTATGGGTGACGTCACATTCGTCGGTCCAGTTCTCATATACAGTCAATGAGCTAAACTCAAGGCAAAGCGGTATTAGAATTAAAAAAAATGGTTGAGATGCCAGAATTAATAACAAGAGATAGCATGATGTTAACATCAACCTAATTAGCAAATCCAGCTAGGATGATGCTAACATAAGCCAAATTAACAAATCGAGCTGGGAGGATGCTAACATCAACCCAACTTGCAAACTGAGCTAGGATGATGCTAACATAAACCTAAGTAGCAAATCAAGCTAGGATGATGCTAACATCAGCCAAATTAGCAAACCGAGCTAGGATGATGCTAACATCAACCTAAGTAGCAAATCAAGCCAGGATGATGCTAACATCAGCCAAATTAGCAAACCGAGCTAGGATGATGCTAACATCTGCCAAATTAGCAAACCGAGCTAGGATGATGCTAACATCTGCCAAATTAGCAAACCGAGCTAGGGTGATGCTAACATCTGCCAAATTAGCAAATCAAGCTAGGATGATGCTAACATCAACCTAATTAGCAAATCAAGCTAGGATGATGCTAACATCAGGCAAATTCGCAAATAGAGCTAGGATGCTAGGAGCTAACAAATTAGGCTAGGATGATGCTAATATTAGCAAAATAGCTAAATTAGCTTGCTCAGTGTTAACAGACTGAAATTAGCTAGAAAAATATGCTGATGCCAAAATTAGCTTAGGCTGACACAATTTGTGGTGATGATAAAAGGAGACAATATATTTGCATTATTTTGAATAGATTTGTTATGTTGAATCCCATGTTTTTAATTATTTCAATGCTTCTCTATACATAAAAGACATCACAATATGAGCACTTTACACAACTCTTATCGATTGCCTACATTTGATATTTTTTTTTCCTGAATAATTTTTTCTACAGCCTGGTATGGAATGAATCATTTAAGTTTCAGCTTGTTTCATTTTTAGCATCATCTTTATTTTAGTTGTCCAACCTCCACAAATCCGTAAAAAAGTCAGAGAGCAGAGTTTTATACAGATAATTGCACTACAATGTTATAAGACTCCAACATTCAACCTGCTGAAAAATTAGACACGTCATGCATTAATATGACTAACAATAAGAGGACAGACACCTGAGGTACTCCGGAAAGCTGTAAAAAATAAAGTCTGTGCCTTTAATATTAAATAAGCGGAGTGAGTTTAAATTTGCTCACATAAAAATAGGATAAAAGTTTGTCCTAAAGCACCCAAGCGTAAATGTTTAAAAGCTGGAAACACTGTGATAAAGTCATGAAGGAGATGGTGCAACATATTTCTTAGCCATACACCGACAGACAAACATAACTTTGAATTTAAGCTTTCTCTTACAAAAATAATGTTTTGACTCTTTTTTGGGAGGATGCGAAGATAATTTCCCTTTTTTTAGCCATGCAGAGCATGTTCAGGGTATTTGATTAATTTAATAGAGATGACACAGTGTGTTGACAGGGGGGTTATTACGCGATCCAGTTGATCCAGCACTTATGAAGGTTCAAAGCAGGGTGTAAATAAATGGGAGGGCATTTCTGTCATCCTGCCTGTGTGTTTGAAATGAAGCACGGGGCTTTATTTTTGCGGGTGGGGGCATCTCGTTGAAGGATGGTCCCCGCTGTGGTCCTCCAGGACAGGAGCAGGCCACCTCATGTGGAACAGAGAGCACTCAGTGGGAGATTGGGAGCATAATTACAGCAGTTTGGGCTCATTAGGAGTGAGGAGGCATGACCCTGCCTGCTCACAGGTCTGACAGCTGAAGTGCATGGATGGTGGAGCTGAGAGATGATCTCTGCTGGGAGAGAAGCTGCGACTGAGAGCCCAATCCCGTCTCCCCGAGAGTCTTTGGGAATTTTGCAGCAGTGGAATTACATCTTTTCACTCAACTTTAGTAATAGGCAAGCCACTGAAATATATTAGAGCTCCAATATGAGTTGTGCAGCGGATTAAGATGTTTTGTTAGCAGTAAATCTTCATTTAAATTTGGAACTTAGTGTTTTATATTCATGTTTACTAGAAAAATAATCTGACACTGCATTCTTATTATTTTAACCTGTTTGTTTCATGAAAAAATACACAAAATAAAAGCATTTAAAAGATTTAAAATCTGTTGTTGGTTCAGAAAGACTCAATTAAGAGTAAATGAATTTAAAGTCGTTTAATCATGTATTTTATATGTTGAATCATAAAGTATAAACAATAAGTGTACATTACAGAAAAACAAAGCAGGAAAGTTTTTAATGTGGAATCATGGTGCAGAAAACTGATGTTCAAATGCTTTTGTAAGGAAATTCTTACATGACAGGCTCTATTTGTTAAATGTTATTTAACATTTTTTCATAAAATAACAAAAAGCAAATAAATAAAAATAAATCTTCAGTTGTCTTATGGGCAAGTTGTTTAATGAATTGGCCTTTACTATTATAAAATCATTTTAAAATGAGATGAATTGATTATTTCAACATTGGACAATACCATTTCAATGGAGGCATGGTACATTTATTTTATTATAATTTAAAAATTATAATACAGCTGATACCACACCTGTGAGGAAATCATCAATCCTTTATTACAGTCCAATGAGTGAAAACACTTTGAATTTTGTAGACATGTGACCGACCATGTTTTTAATAATGTTCATTTTGTAAGAATTATCTAAAATTTAGCTTAATTTAGCTAAATAAATGGGGGGTTAAGGTGGTTTTAGCAGACATGAATCAGCTACTTTCACTTAATTTTCTTTATATTTAATTAAAGCTAAGATTATATATTTATTTGCTCTGTTAAAGGTAAAATGCAGCTTTTGATGGTTGATCCTGCATTTAGAAAAAAAAAAAATGCCATCTTCAACAACTGGTGGTGACCTTGAAGAAAAATAACTCTTCAGAGTCAGATAAAGGACTTCCACTACAACCTACAGAACCTGCATCAGACCAGGACTTATATTTAAAAATGTTTCACCATAAAGACAGATAAATCACATGCATTCCTTCAGCATCTCTAGTTGTTTACCACAAAAAAATGCAAAGTTTCCTTTAATCACTATATGTTTATTCTGCCATTTTCCAACTAATGCTAGAGTAAATATAGGAGCCACATGCACAAAACTGGAGGCGCGTCCACAGAAAAGAAGAACTAGGAGGCTAAAAAAGAGCCAAAAGCAGAGCTGTAAATGTACCAGACAGAAGATTTTCTGTCAAAGAGCAACTGGAATCATAGACTTATACACTGACAGGAGTAATCAACAAACAGGACACAGCTGCGGCGATTGCAAACTAAAAATAGGCGTGTATGACAGGCCAGAAGAGCACAGAACAAAAACAGGACGACTTCAGACAGTCTCACACAAGAAAAACACAAGATACGACTAAACTCCTAAAACTATACTCATCAATATAAAAGATGTTAAATATGATTTAGAGACTGCATTATAACAGGATAAGAGGTCTGAGATAATCAGACAGTAAAAGGTCTGCTGATGCTAAATCAGAGGAACGAGTTCAGTCAAATGTTAAGTGTTTTTCCTTCAGTTCAAGAACAAATGTTTTTAGAAATAAATGGTACAATATTTACTCCTTTATGGATAAAAACACTATTGGAGAAGAACAATCTGGGCTTGTTTGGTGGGGATGAACGGATTTTCAGAAGATTGTGTGATTTGAATTTCTAGATACAGATCTACCTAAAAATAAAAATAAAAAAATCCATATTTATGTCGTGAGCTGATATGGGAGCTTAATTAGATGATTATTTTTTACAATTGTGGGCTGGTAACTTTTCAGATATCTGTTTTCAATGGTTAATGGCGTACGTGTATACAATGCTTTTCTATCTTACTCTACCTTTGCACCAGAAGTTTACTCTACAATAAAACTGATTTGCTGCTTGCCTACGTATAAATAATCAGGATTTTATTTGGTTTTTTTGTGCCTCAAAAAGCTGCAACTGTATTCTAAAAATCTTTAATAATAATTGACAATATCGTTTAATTATTATTTCCTAGTTAAAGTTATTAAAGGAAGTATAAAATTTAAAGTGCTTGTTGTTTTCCCCAGTTTACTGAGGTATAATTTTATGTAACTTCATAATAAATGCACAGCAGCATTGAAGACATTTCTTATTACACAGATACTTTTTTGCTGTTTTTTTATGCTTGTGCAAGCAATGATAAAACGTGAACAGTTATATATTAATAGCACGGTTGGTAAATATTACAAAAATAAATGACATTGAAAAAGCTGATCGTTCACACCCCCCTCGTGTTCTAAATAGGAAGTACCTGCTGAAACTTAGACTTAGACCAGATCCATAGTAACCAATCTTGATCTTGTGTCTCTTTTTAACATTTTCGTTTTTTTTTTGTTTTTTTTTAAAAAGGACAAATCTTTAAGACATGCTTACATTTCACCTACTTACCTGATATGATGTTTACGTGTTCACTACAACCTGTTGCCTGCAGCATCTGTGAGGTTAAAAATGTGCATGAACATTTTCTCTCTACGGGCTCAAATCTTAAAAATATTTTAAAAATCCTGGGGGTCACTTGGAAGTCCCGACCAGATTTCCCCATTTTTTTGCTGGCAGACATCCATATCCACTAGGGGTGTAGGAAAAATCGATTCGTTGATATATTGTGATATTTCATTTGGCAATGGATATAAAATGTAGACAAAATGATGTATAAATAATAATTTATAAGCAAACCTAGATCAGTGTCTTACTTTTTTTTATTCCAACCAAACCCTGATTGATAGTTAGCAGCACGTTGATCTACACCTCATCAAACAACAACTGGAGAGGAAACACTCTCACAGCACTTTATGTCCTCAATCATACTTGTAGAACCTTATAGATTAAGACACATTCATCCTGTTTGTTTTCTTATACTGAAAAATATGTATTGACTGTTCCCTTTAAAACTCATATTTCTTAATTCATCAAAACAAAATTTGCTTGGGTAAATACAACTTGTATTTGAGATACATTTGCAGTACTTAACAGAGTAATCATTAACCGTAGAGCACTATTACTATTTTCCCCCCGAGCAAAAGTATTTACATTTGAGTGTCATGGGTCCCTTGATAAAGTCTCACATGTCCCACGAATGAGTGGACCAAAGACCAAGTGTACAGTATCATTATTTATTTTTTTAGGATTTTTTTTCTTCTAAAAATTCTTACTTTTACAGCAATTTTCAAGCAGGATCTTCCTGTGCCTTTTTCCCATTTTGTTGCATAAGGCACAGTTTGAAATAAAAGAAATCTACTCTAATTTATTTTGTGTTGTTGTATCTAGATCTGTTTTTTAGTAAAAGTGATGGTGTAACTTTTTATGGTGAAAGTGTTCTAGAGTTAAACATTGTTCTGGTACAGTCGTAATGTTATATCGCGATATGTATTGTATCGTGATACCGATTTTATCGCCAGACTCTAGCCACACCCCTATATCTGCCCGTAAGGGGAGTTGTGACTAAAGCACGAGATGTTCCTCATTCTTTTAGGAGGAATTTTTGGTTCTTTTAGATTTGGTCCCCTTCACCATTTCTCCACTTTGTCCTGTCTGCTTGTTTTTTCTGAGGGATCAGCAAGATCCTCCTTATCATATTTCTTGGCTTCAAGGAGTTCCTCTATTTTATTTCTGAGCGACTTCCCCTCCGTTCTCTATATCCCGCCTGATCTGAAGGGATCGTGGGTGACCTTTGTTCTGATCATTTGAAACTGAAGTGTAATTGTTCCGCCATGTCTTAGGTTCCCCTGCATTTTGGTTCTCCAACAGCTTTGGGAGTGATGGTGAAGATGCTCTCCTCATGTGCAGCAGAGGGAGGCTGATCCAGCATGCAGGCCAGTCCTGTGTGAAGACAACATGATGCCGAATGATGAAATGTAATGAAATAGCAGGGGAGGGCCTGGGCCATTTAGCAGGCGGTGCATCCATGCCCCCACAGTTTGCTCCATCTGACTGTTGGTGCTGAGCTGCTCGCTCGCTCGAGGTGGGGCTTTTTTCTTTCAGTGTTTGAGTCAGGATGGAGAGATGAGGATGGGGCATCCCACTCACCCTCTGCACGGCCGGAGACACTCTGCTGCTCTGCTGTCATGGCAACAGCAGCAGTCACCGTCGCCAGCATGGGCCCATAACGCACAGGCCAGGAGGAGTCAGACTCACGCACACACACACGCACAATGAGGAAACTGGTTCTGCGGAGAACTCAATCTAACCTGGGACATTTATTACAAACACTCCGTCACTTTGGGATTGTTTTTAAAAGCTTCATTATTAGGGAAAAAATAGCAAAATTTGACAAATATATGTGCTTAAAAAGTGGATGGATAATTATTTTTGCTTTAAAATTGGACTCCTCGGCTTTAAATTCAGCTGTGTTGAAGTTTATGTCACGAGGAGATTCAAACAGGTGTGAGGAGCTGAGAGGTCCCAGGTGGCGCATGTTGGTCGGTCGTGGCCATTGCCGATAGGAGCTTTTTTTTCTTGCAGGGTGAAGCAACCCTCATCCGAAAATAGTGTTGGCTGTTAGAAAGTAGGTCGATAGGAAGCGAAAGGGACGCTTGTTTCCCCGCTTTTGTCTGTCTTCTTTGTTGTTTTAAGCGACGGTGTGCGTTTTTTTCAGAGCCCACCCTTGTGCGGAGCGTTTTGCGCACAGGTGGGAGAAAGGCGCTCAGCTTAGGACAGCCCCCCACCTCCTGATGATGATGTGAGGAAGTGACATTTTTTTTTCACCCCGCTGCGACTCGGGACAGCACGGCTCATCTGCAAACAGGTGTTCCGCTCTCCGGGCCACTCGGAGGCGTGCGCTCCAGAACCCCCCGAACCGAGCCTCGGACGCGCGACAGCAGGGGAGCAAGAGGAGGAGGAGGAGGAGGAGGAAGAAGAGGAGGAGGAGGAAGTCTGCTCTTTATTAGCCTGGGCCGTTTGAACGGGTTCAGACGGAGGGAGAGGGAGAGGGGGAGCGATGGCAACGAAAAAGGCGTGCGTGGTGGATGCGGGCAGAAGGAGCCGGAGTCCGGTCGTGCTGGAGGCTGAGATGTTCCGAGAATTTCAGGACTGGTGCCTCCGAACTTACGGAGACTCCGGCAAAACAAAGACGGTGACCCGGAGAAAATACAACAAAATCATGCAGACACTGTTGCAGAACGACGAGTCGGACGGCGTGTACGTCGACAACAGCCACATCAACGCCAAATTCAAATTCTGGGTGAAGTCCAAAGGGTTCCAGGTCGGGACCAACGTCCTGGGCGAGCACAACAAGAAGGGAGCGCCGGGAAAACCCGTTCTATACGTCCCGGTGAAGTCAACGGTAAAGTGTGTGTTTGTGTGCGTGTGTGTGTCGTGCACACGCGCGCGAGGTGTCCCGTTTCCGTCTGTAACTTGTCACCGTTAAATCCCGCACCCACGCGCGCACAAATGTCACCCTTTCATGTTCCGTGGTCCCGACGAAGCCCCACTTTTGTCCGGATCCCAGCCAGAGCAAGCCCCGTGTACTCTCATCCCTGCTGCCATAGCAACGCCGGTGCCTCCTGGCGATGGCAATTGTATATGGAAGGTGGGCTGGATGGCGCGCGGGTACGCGCGCGCGGCCATCTCTCCACTGAGCTCGAAGTCCTGTCATCAGCATGGGGGGTTTGTGGGGCACGAGTTGGTTTGTGTTTGGACCTCCTGAAGCGCATTCTTTTTTATTTATTCATTTATGTATTTGTGGTGTTGGGGCGCGCGCGCACGTGGATGCAGAGGCATGTTGGTGCGCGGGGGGTCGGCTTCTGTTGGGATGAGCCACAGACTAATAAAGCCAACTTAAAAGAACAAAAAAATCCATGAAAATGGTTTTCATTTCAGTTGCGCGCGCGCGCACTGTCCCATCTGAACCGAGACCAGCGCATCCTCCGGATGATGCCTCAGAAAAATAAAGCTAAAGATGCTGTAGAAAAGCAGCACGTTATTCTGTCAGCCGTCTAAGCGTCAGATATCTTGACGTAGCAGACTTTTCATTGTGCTGGGCAGGATGCGTGTCGGCTCGCAGGAAGTCGTTGCTCTGGCAACACCTGTGCAGCCCAGGATAGCCTGCATCTGCCGCATTTTATTGTACAGGCTGCACTTGTTCACCTCCTCTTTCTACATTCAGAGAAACATCAAACATAAAAAAGCACCCCCCCCAAAAAACAGAAGCGTTAAAAGGAAAGTGGGTGACCACGTGAGGGGTTGTGGCGGAAACAAAAGGGTCTCTGCTCGGGACTGATAGCGACGCACGCCCACAGCTGGAGCTCAGACTTCACTTCTCGGTGCCTCTGGATGGGAGGTGCTGAGGCTTCCTCAGTGAAATGGACGCATCTGTCCGGCTGGGGCCTGAAGGGTTAAACCACAGAAAAAAAAGAAAAAAAAGGGGAACTAGAAAGATAAACATGCTCATGATGAACTGTCAGCTCTAAAAGCTCAGTCTTTGTCTGCATGGTGTTTTTGGCCTTACAGAGCCACCATTTTAAAAGGAGGCCCCCTCCACCCTCTCTGCCGGGACAGAGTCTCTCAGGACCCCCAAGAGCAGAGGCACATTTTCTATTAGCAATCTAGAGGAGATATTGGCCTGGATTAGAGGCTGAGCCCCCCCCTCTCCGGCCTGAGCCGAATGCTGATCCCTCTACAGGTGTTTTACCTGTGTGAATGAGCGATTTAGATTGAGCTGCCGTCACAAAACTCCTCTAATCTCTGCCCAATATTATGTTTCCCTCTGGGGTGGGAGGGCAGGTGTGACGGGTCTGCAGGTGCAGATGGGGCCTGAATTGAGCAGCTGATTGGCTGACATTTCTTGGGGTTGTCTGAGACTGAGACAGGGGTCCTGTCATCATGAAAGTGCATTTATTACAGACTCAGCCTTGTTTGGGGATTTTTTAAAACTCTTCTGATGAGTCACAGTCAAACCAGTTGAATCAGAAAGCCCACTTCTTACCTTGGAAATCGTCTGCAAGTGGAAAGGTGACACACACGTGCGAAGATGCACACAATGGCCAGTGGCTGCTCGCAGGGCTGCACGGCTGGGGGCGTGTCTCTGGTGCTCGAGCACTGGAAGGCCCACTGCAGCTGCTCCCAGGGTGTGCCAAGTTTCTGTATGTGGGCAGGCACGGGGCTAAGTGACAGGAGCCTGGGTGGGGGTAGGGATGGATGGAGGCTGATGTGCAGACAGAGAGGGTCTCTTCTGTGCGTCAGTGAAGCATACAAGGCGGCTTCAGTGTGTGGCGGGACGCAGCACAGGCTCCAGTGTGGGCGCCTCCTTTCAAGCCGGACACAGAATTATTTTTCTGTGTTTTTCTGTCCGTCTCTGTCCTCCCACTCACGCTGCCTCGCCCCGCCACTGCTCGGAGAATCCAGCAGCCTTCAGTGAGGAGATGCAACCTCGTTTAGCTCTCATTATGTCCTGATTAGAGGATGCTACAGAGGAGGAGGGGACCAGAGACAGACACAGAGGTGCATCACTGAGCAGCACACAGTGGAAGCACAAGGCTTTTTTTTTCCAAGTGCAACCAATTTCAAAAGAAACACTCTAATGCTTCTCCGCATTTTCCGCCGACTTGTTATGAAAACTCTGAAATATGGCGGGCTGTTGCTTTTAGTTGCTATGCCAACTGAGTTCTGAAAATATGGGCTCCTTTCACTTGCAACTGGGCGATCGTGTGCTTCAAAGTGCTGCAGTCTTACAGGACATGCAGCCCAGATGATCTGGTTAGCACCAAACAAAACAAAAAGGCCTGGAGGAGTCCCGGAACATGTTCATGTGTGCTGCTTTGTTCAGCTGAAAAGCCGTCTGCTGATTTTCTTGTTTTATTTAACCCTTGTGCTATCCTAGGCATATTTACATTAAAAGTGGGGTCATCTGGACCCCACAAGACAGCGCACTGAACTTTTTTTTTTCAAGGATTTTTTTATCTTCTCTGGTGTCTGGCAGACATAAAATGATGTCCACCTTTGTCATGGGAGCAATCACACATCAATGTAAGGGTGGGGTCATCTGGACCCCATAAGAGAGCACGAGTGTTAAACTAAGAATTATCAGTAGAGCTCCAGTGAACTGAATACATTTTTAATTGAGAAATCGGTTCATGAAATCAATGTATTGATTTTTCCCTTTTAGGCTTGTTTTTCTTCAATCAAAAGCAACTTTTCATTCAATTTTTGTACATAAAAAATAATTTCAATACTAAAAATGTATTTTTTGTTCAGTTTAATGCATTAAATCACACATCAACTGTTTATATATTGAAGAAAAACATTTATTTTTATAAAAATGTTAAAAAAAGAACTTGAAAATCAAGTCACATTTTTATATGGACAAATAAGAATAGAAATTTACACAAATATGTTTTTAGAACAGTTTTATTTATTTATTTAATGCATCTTTTAAGCATTTGCAAAGTAAAACTGTTTTTGCTGGAGGGCATCGGCCCCCTTGCCCCCCCTGTAGCTCAGCCCCTGGCTCAAATTTTTTTTTTTTATGATGTATTTGTTTTTAAGCCAAAAGTAACACATCTTCTATCGTTTCAGTCTCTAAAAAGTAAAGATCTTTCACTTTGAAGACACTATCTTGCCTTTTTTGTGTATATATTCCAGTTTTTAAGTTTCCAATCCCACTCCTGGCTCAGCTATAACCTTTTTCATTTCTAAGGAAGTTTGTTTCCTGATAGAACTGAGAAGCGGGGATCTCTGCTCTTTGTCTTGAAAAGTGGGGGGGTCTTTGGTTTGCGCCTCACATCAGATGGGACGAAGAACATCATCATTATCTGATTAATTAGTCTGCATTTCCCCCAAGAGTTCAGCTTTTGCAGAAGGCCCTCAGAGTCAACAGACACCCCCTCCATGAGCGCTAGTTTTGCATCGAGCATCTCCCGTCGCTTTTGTCCGGTTCTGGTTGGGAAGAGCTCACACTCGTTGGGTTCCCCCTTGATCTGCAGACCACCTCCTTGTGTGGAGATGGTCTGAAAGGTGGAGGTGCTGAAGCATCTAAAGTTGAATTCAGCCTCATTAGGTCCCTTTCACGTGTTGCTAAGCTCCTGCGACTTACTGTAAGTGACTGACTGGATCCATAGTGTCCGTATGTGGTGGTGTGTGCATGTATATGGGCTCGTACAAAGAGGGGGTCGCTGATCGCATGCTCTGTGTTTCCTCCCTTCAGCGCTCGCTCTGTTGCCATGGAGAGACCGTTCTTTGCTTTCCCATAGGAGGAGAAATTAACACCATTTTTAACTGGCCCGGGGGCCTCCCCCCCTGTGTGGGAGATTGTCTGAGCCGTGCACACGCTCACACACTCCTCCGGCTGACAATAATCTCCCAGGCACGCCGCTACTGTCAATTTCCACACCGTGGCGGGGCTGACGTTTAACAAAGTGGGACAGAGGCGGCGAGGTGGACTCTGGGATGCGGTGATGCACGCCTCCATCCCACTTTTGAGTCGCTGACTGGAACGTCAACAGTCTGCAGGGCCGGTGGGACCGTCTGCGGGACGCGGGGCATGTCACACACTCTATCAAATAATGTTCATCACAGGAGCAGCACACGCAGATGTTCACACACCGAAGTCGGACAGAGGGCTCGTGCTCGGAGCAGCTAATGTGGATTTAATGATGGGGCTTTATGAAGTGGAGAGGAGTGCAGGGAATGAAAGGAGAGGAGGAAGGAGAATGAAATGTGGAGGTGAAGGTGTCTTTTTTATCCCAGGTTTCTGTCATATAAACCTTTATATTGCAGTGAGTCCCCATGGCACACGCACACACACACTCACACATGGGAGCAGCAGGGCTTGTTGCATTTATGTGTTCATTAGCTACTTGACAGATTTACAGGGGAAGATGGGACTTTAAAAGACGACCTGTTGTCACATCTGCAGTGAGATAATCTGAGTCACGAGTATTGTTGACACAGCCATCTTTACTCTCCCCTCTCATGGGCGCGCACACACCTAAACACACAGCTTCCTCCACTTAAGCTACTTACCGCGCGGCCAACTTAAGGGAATAAAATCTCCATTTATTTTCTGCTTGGCTTTAAAAGTTAGGTTCAAAGCCGCCTTTCTGATTTGGACTTGTCGCACTCGCCCGTGCAGCCACAGAGCTAATTTTTGCCTCCCTTATCTCTTGCGCTGGCCCGTCTTTGTGACCCAGCTGCTTCCCATGAACCTCCCCCCACCACCACCACCACCTCCTCTTCCTCCTCATCCTGACCTGCGTGTGCGCAGGACCGCTCCACTCTCCTCTCCCCGCTCCAGCGTCTGTGCATGTGTGTGTGAGACTGCCAGCGGGGGTGGGGGCAGCCGACTCAACCCCTCCAGTCTCCTAGCAACAGAGCGGTTTGGTGTGGGACAGGGGGAGGCGCAGGGGATGGGGGCTGGTTGTACAGTGACTGGGGAGAGCAAAAAAATCCTGCGGGATTAGAAAGCTGGAGAGAAGGAGGAGAAGGAGAAGGAGGGCAAGAGTTTTGATGTGTTGTTGGCGATTAGGGATGCTGCCATGTCTCCTTTGCTCTCTAACACGGAACGGTGCTGAGGAGGCCAAACATCCAACAACAGCGCTCAACAGATGTTTTTTTTTCCTCTGCAGGCTCTCCCCTCTACACAGTTAGTCCTCTAAAACACACCCATGCTGCGTTTAGAGAGGGATGCTACACTCCCCGTTGACTCGGGTTTGGAAATGGACTTTCATGGGTGCAGGAGGGGCTACAGGAAGCTTCCTGTTGGTAGCTAGGAACTCTACAAAAGTCGAGATGGTTGTATTTTTACGACTCTCAGACACAATCCCTCAAGTGGGATAATTTGCAGTTTGTTTTTTGCAAATTTAGAGACCCACTGTGATGGTTTTTAACATGTTCTTGTGGGATTTTTCTCATGATAGACAACATAGATTAAGAAAATGAAGCTCAATGTTGGAAAAAGCTTGTAGCAGTGATGTGGAGGTTACTATGGCCGTCACAAACAGGCAGACAGCTGGTTCCATGTACAGCAGGTTTATTAGTTCAGACAGGAACTAAGCACGGCTAAAAGTCCAATCACGAGCATGGGATCCTCCAAGAAGAGACTAGAGTAGTCAGAGTCCAGGCGAGGGTCAGGGCAGGCAGCAAGTCATCAGAGATAAAGCAGGGGCAGATACACAGAAGATCAGGTCCAAATAGAATCGCTCGGTGATCCAGACATTTGAGATCACTTGCGCCTTGCCTGGATTGTCGGCAAGACCAGACGGCTGCAGCGGAGAAAGGGGCCTGAGTTAAAGGTGAACAGAACGAGAACAGGAAGTCGGGGTTGTCCTTAACAGTCTGTTGAATCTTAATGTGTCTTTCCTCCTTAGTGTGAACTTAAGTATTATGTTTTTTATATTAGTTTTTAACATCTGTCCACGGACAACAGATGAAAAATAGCCGCTGGGTTAATTTAATGTCCACTGTCCCTGAGAATTAAATAAAACTGAAATCAAAATTAACGTTTAAAGGCATCAATAACACATATAACCTCAGATTATTTGAAATCTTGTTCATTTCTTCATCAGTGATTCACTACTTTACAGAAAGAATTACAAATGCACACATTTCCTTCATGTAGCGCCAGTCATTTCTGATCAGAATCCCATCAAAATACAAGAACTGTCGGACACCGTTTCCCATAATGCATTGATGTTTAGTCAGTTTTTATATGGGGTTGCTGGGAGATGTAGTGCAGTCAGTACTCTGGGGATTGGCTCCCCCTGGTAACCAAAGGGGGAGACAGATCACTGACTCTTGACAATGGCAAGCTGCTCCGGTCCATTCTGATGCATCCCCTTACAGTCAAATAGATCCGTGTTCATCTTTGTTTTCTTCATCCAAGCTGGTATTTGTTTCAAGACGGGACGTCTGGATGGCTCCAAAATTGCTGATTTTTGATGCACCAATAATATTAGGTTGTGGGGGGCTGTAAGGTGCATAAACAGATGGGTGACAAGAAGTGCAAGAGGCAAATTTCTAATGAACTCCGGCCACTCTGCAGAAACTATGTCCCAGAAAATAGCACAAGTTGTTTGATTTTGGATCAATTTTGGCATAATCATGATCAAAGGACCACTGTTAATGCTTTAAAATAGCATAACAGATGATTGAAGTGGGATTTTAATTGAAAGATCTAAGGTTCTTGAGGTAGCATCTCACAAATGATGATTTGATGTTGCCCATCTAGCATCCAACCCCCTGGCCTGAGACTTCTGCAGCGACGGATGGAATATTCTGTATTGATTTAGGTCAGAGGAAACGCTCCCAGCTGAATTTCCTGTGTTTATGGCAGATATTTCATTGAGGGATTCAGTGGGTGCAACCGCACACCCCACAGTGGTAGGAGATAATCCAAATCCAGCGTGAATGGACCTGACACCATTGTCCCAAGCTGCAGTCGCAGCAGCAGCGGCGGCAGCAGCAGCTTCAGCGGCGGTGATGTCACCAAGGGGGGAAAGGATGCGATGCCTCTAAGCACGATAGATTACAGCTGTGATGATGAGGCGGAGGGTCGCCATTATTTCATTTATTATCATCACATGTAGCCCGGGCCGACAGGAGCGGAGAGGCAGAGGGCCGGATTAAAACAAACCCGCTCTGTGAGCTGGTTTTAGTTGCCATGGTAACGATCATTACCTCGCACTTGGGAGAGAAGGAGCAAGGAGCGAGTACAAGAGGGAGGGTGGAGAAAAAAGATGGGACAGAGGTGCAGGGGGGGAAAGTGGGAGGAGGATGGAGAAAAAATCCCATCCTGGAAGTGCGGCGGGATGTCAGGGATAGGGAATTCCTGTAACTTTCTGAACTCTGGATGTTTCCCTAACTCCAACAAGAACTTCCAAATTGAGACGTAATGTTTCGACGCTGTCAGGCTTCCATGTTTGCTTGAAGGGCGATGGTGGTGTTGCAGTGTGGAGTGTAGAAAAAGTTGACCAGACACCCAAGAAGAGAGTAGCATAGAGCCCCATGTGGTGCCGCGGATGGAGCCTGTTGTCCTGGCGATCCTACTTTCATGGTGTGTCACATGACCCTTTGCCCAGCACACCTGCTCGAGAGAAATCAGTGGCAGTTTCTATGGCGACTAGGTCAGCAGTACGGGTGGTAGGATGGCTGCCTGAGGTGGTGGTGGTGGTAGGGGGTGGGGGGTGCTGCTGCTGGTCTTGTACAGTGTCAGTGCTGTTATTTTTAAACATGGCAGGGATGAGGTGAGGGTTGCAGGCCCAGCCGGGGCTGGAAAAATATAAAGAGTGCAGGAGCGACGGCACCTCATGGAGCGCGTTTAACTGTCTGCAACCACACGACCCATGACTCATGTGCCCGAAAGACCGCCTCTTGCATTTTCGTCCACACACACGTCCTCTCTGTCAGCCCGGCCGCGCACTGACAGCCTGTTTCTGTTTCAGTGTTCCGACGGGAACTCAGCCCAGGAGAACTGCTCCCTGAAGCGCGTGGCTGTTGTCGAGGACTTCTTTGACATCATCTACGCCATGCATGTGGAGATGGGTGCCGACCCGGGAAGAGCGCCCAAACACGCCGGCCAGAAGAAAACCTACAAAGCAGTGAGTATGCTAAGCAAGGCCATGTAAAAAAATGATGAGGACATGTTCACTATCCAGCAAACTATTATCAAACTCAGCAGAACGTCCTGCAGGTATATGGACCTTCCCCGCTGTTCCAAAGGTCACAAAACATATTTACTCAAATGTAAAAGCTTTCAAACAATGACTGGAGCAGAATATAGAGTTATGGCCAATATCTTTATTAACCAAGTAGAGATAACCTGCAAATCTTTGTCTCTACTAGTCTCACTCAGTGCTCATCTAGGGTCACAGGTTCAACTTTTCACCCCAAGCTAGTAAAAAAAATCAGACTGTGATCATTTCTGTTCAATTTTTTGTTTTAATTTGATCCTGTTAGATGTTAAATGCCTTAAAAGACTGTAAACTAATATTAATAATAATGAAATCTCTTTGCAAAGAAGCACTATCTCGCAAATTCAATTTTAGTTTAATCAAAACAACGAAATATTGATCCCTGAAGCAAAATGAAGCAATTATATATGAACAAAAACATAAATTGCTCAGAGGAAATGCATGCTCCTAAAGGAGAGATACCTGTGTTGTGTACTTTTCCTAAATTGACATGATTTTCTGTCTTTGATGAAAAGTCAAAGCACCACAGATCCACGTTTTCCCTCTCATGTCTCCTCACCTTTACATCATAGGGGGTGGAGTGAGCCACTCAGCTCCAATTCACCCTCTCTGCGGGGTGTGCCTCTTTTCGCATCCGAACAGCCTCCCGATTTCCACTTCCATGCAAACAGAAATTTAGACACAAATAACTCCTAATAAGCCTTGAAGAAATCTCATTTCCATGTGAAGACGTGCAGCAAGACGCCCCAGCATGGAAGTTAACGCAAACCAGATTAATCCAAACAGTGCTCGTTCACATCAAACACACTTATAGGGTCATGTCTCTTTGTTCATAACAGTCACCTGCATTTTTTTCCACATAAATAGGAAGTCACATGACTTTTGACTGGTGTTTTTTTCTTTTGAAATCCATCAGAAAAGCTGAAGTGAAGAAGTATGACTTCCTGTTTTAGCCCGTTTAAAAACCCACCTGGAATCCCCTCTATAGGATAAATAAATCCTATTTATCTAATACAAAGCATCCATTTTTTTACTGTGTGGTTTGAATAGCTGCCAATGTCAACTATTTTAAGATATTTGTATTAATCAACCTTAACGTTTAATTTGCTAGTATTTTAAATTGAAATTATGCTCAAATAAGGATGTGAGGAGGCAAATCCTCAATTCCACAAAGTCATTATTGGTCTGGTTTAATCATATAAAACATGTCAGACTAATTTTTATCCGGGTCGAGCTTAGTGATACTAGGATGGGGACATCTGTCTAGTTTTCTATACTTGTTTAATCTATTTTGGGGTCACATGGTTGCTGGAGCCTATCCCTGCACCAGTATAGAGTGCCATTCCATCACAGGACAACTAAGGGCATCTAAAGCAAAAATAAACTCTTTAAATCATCTTAGTAGAGTAAAGTTACATTTAATGCAGTCAACAGGAAGCAGGCCAATGAAAATGCTAATGTGTTGACACTCATATTGGTGCTTATCTGGAACTTCTGCTTTGAAAGAGTGAGTATCGTCAAGAGTCTCAGAAACTGAAATCAGAAAAAATCCTGTACATTGTGCTTGTTTCTGTTAGCAAAAGTCCCTGAAACGATAAGCTAGCAAACTCAGGAAAGTTAGCACAAGCTATGTGGACAGCTACTCTGAAAGATTAGCATGTGGTAACAAATGATAAACGGAGCATTTTGGAATATAAATGCCTGCAAGTGAAGTCTTAATGAAAAACAAATGTTTGCATGTAGTTTAGCAGTGTTAGCTTAGCTTTTAGGCTAATGTTTCCAGGATCTGCAGATCTGATCTAGTATCAATAAGTCTTTAACTTAATAAATTGAAATGTTTTGTGAGAATAACAGAAAAGAAGAAAAGTCGTAAGACTGAATGAAAACTTTTTAACTCCATCCATTTACTTAATGAAATCTAAAAAAAACAAAAAGGTTATAAATCTGCTGATTCACAAAGTGTTTGAGGTAATATAGGTGAAAAAAAGTCTTAAACTGATGCATTTTGAGGATAAAATAAAAATAAAGTCTGTAGTTTACAAAAATAAACTTTGTTTCCTTTAAGTTTCTAATAAATTCACATGAATAACTTTTGTTTCTGTGACAGAAGAGATCCACCGTTTCATGGAGGTTCATGCATGTTTCCGTGACTGTTTTGTATATGACATTCAGCACAGAAACAATTTTATTGATTAAGTTATTCTCATCCTTAAACAGTGTCTTCTGAAAGGAATCAAAGATGGAAAAGGGTCGAGTAAATAGATCAACTCTCCTGGGTTATTGTTCTTTTATACACAGAAACCAGAAGCATTTGTGTCCTGTGGTGTGTTTTCCTCTTGTATTAAAATGACAGATGTGAACTTCTTTGGTCGTGACATCAGACTTTTCTAAGCCTGCAGATACTGAGAAAAAAAGAATTGAAACTAAATTAAAAAAAAGTAAAATATGGCTTAAAACATATACTTTCATTTTTACTAGACTTATGTTTTTTTCATGTGGGGATAATGTTAGCATTTGACTGTTCTTTAACAAACTAAATTTGAGTGTCCGACTGTCTAATTAAAGACACACTGAGATGTTTGATTGCTGATGTCCAATAAACAAACTTTTTTAGTAGTAATGCTTAAAAATGTTGGTTGAGATAGCAAAGTTTTAGTGTTTTTGAGATTTTTTTTGGTAAAATTGTCTTAAACTGTTTCAATGTATTAAAATCTACATTGAAAAAAGATCAGATATACTAACAATTGAAACGTTTTGCTGCTTACAGAGTTTCATAGTAACCGTTCTCTAATCTGCTCAATAAAATGACGTGTTGGGAACAACCTTCTCTACAGGAGTTGCAGAAAGTATGCCTACAAAGTGCAGAGATCTTCCATTTCTGCACAATATATTAAAAGATTTTTCTGAAGAAATCATGTAAACTTCAGCATGTTTTCAACATTGTTCTCTTTTAAGTGATTGATCCTTGGAGAAGTGTTGTTGTGAATGAGGTCAGTGATCTCTCAAGAGTTTCAAAGCTCTTCATGGATAAAGCAGTGAAAACATCCAAGAACAGATCTGCAGAAAGTCCGCTTTTTTAGCATCAGGAGTTACCAGGGAAACAACCAGACGTTTATAGGAGAAACAAAGCCCTGGTGGTACCGAGATCCTGCCGTTTGGTGTGCGTACCACAGGGCTTTAGGTGTGGTCTGTATGGAATAAGGGTCTTTGTTTGCAGCTTAAGGAGTATGGACAGATTGTTTTTTTGAAGCAGGAGTTTTGGGACCCCCCCTCTCCTCCCACTCCACCAGGAATTGAAAATCATGGAGCCAAGTCCTCCTGCCCTGTAGAGAGGTCCTGTCACGTCTCATCCAGTGTACCCTTTTGAGGAGGCTGCCTCACTGGGGCAGGGCATAATATGGAACTGTCACTGTGGCCTTCTGGGAGGTGCACGCTCCTCTGGGTGGCCTTTCCCTCTCTGTTGCCCCAAGGGGGCCATGAAGGGCGTGCGTATGTGTGCGTGGTTAGACGGGGGGGGTATGGTGGACTAACGGGATGGTTGGGCACCCCCCCTGCCGTCTCTCCATGGTCACGTGAAGGTCGCATTTTACAGGGAAACGCCAGAGGAGGTGAGGAAGGGAGGGTGGCATGGCAGCGCAGACAGGCTGAAGAGGAGGGCCGAGCATTAGAGGGGGGGGGGTGAGCCGGCTGCACCTGAGGAGACAATCAGAAAACATCTCGCTGTGTTTCAGACTCCCAAAACCAGGAGGACTGCAGCTGGATTTAGGCCATCCAGCTGCATTTGTCGAGAGAGGATTGAGTCAAACCCTGACCCCCCTCCCAGACTATAATACATTTAAAATTTAGCTCTGCTCTCAGTGTGAGTTCAGCCGCAGCCTGAGCCCCCGTGTCCTTTGCTTTCCCTCAGATCGCAGAGACCTACGCCTTCCTGCCCAGAGAGGCGGTGACTCGGTTCCTAATGAGCTGTGGAGAGTGTCAGAAGAGGATGCACATTAACCCGAGCGCCGCCGAGTTCAAAGGTAAAGGTGCTCATTCACACATCCGTCCCCTCCCTGCAGAAACCACAACCTGATCTTTTTTTTTAGACTTGTTACAGCGCTTAACCTTTCACACACTGACATAGAAACCCGGAATATACTCCCATGTTTATGTAAAATGACATCTTTCACAAATGCTCCGTTCCTCTGATTCTTATTGGAGTTAAAGGAATTTCTTTAAATATTAGGAAAAAAACTGAACAAAAAACTGTTAGATCTTTATCATCATGTTAAATTGAGCCATGTTTAAAAAATCATGTACATATCCATCACTGACAAACTGTAACAAAGACTCCAGAGGATTGGCTCCTCAGAGTTCACACAGCTCTAAGGTGATTGCAGAGTCCCCCTAGTGGCCGTGATGGGAAACTACAAGCTTGGCTGCCATTGTTTGATTCCAGGTTTTACCTAATTACAGAAAATAATCACATTTCAGCTTCTTATGTGGAATTTTAATTTGAATTAAAGTAGTTTACATCTAAAACAAAACCTGTTTTTTCAGATCCACTTAAATATGTGTTTGTTTAAATGTGATCTCAGCTGTTTGTGTGGATCTTTTTTGTTGGTTGACACTGAAAAAGTAGAGTTTTTGTGACACAGTTATATTACCATTTATAATTACATGTGTTTTTTTATACAACATTTGCATTCACATCTTCAAGTATTATTCAATTTTAATTAATTTTATGTTCTTTTTTGACAATTTATTTGATGTAATGGATGTTAATGTGTTAAATTCTGTTTGTTTTTCATATAAAAGTTAAAAAAAAAATAATTTGTGGTTTTCCTTTGTTTATTAAGTTTTAATTTATGTTTATTTTTATTGTATATTTTTAAAAAATGTTCTAATTTAAGTCGTTTCAAAACAACCTGTCTATTTTGTGATGTATATATAGTGTGTGCTGCTGCAGTGCGTGCATGATATGTCGTCATCCAGCTAAAGGAAGGCATTAGTCACACCTTCACAGATGTGCGTTCTCTGCATGCCGTGTGCACTGATGTGCACATGTTCCAGTAAGGTTGCTGACCTGGGACTTTTGCAGCAGTTCCTCTTCCATTCCTTCCAGAAAATTAGAGTTTAATTATCCCCAAAAACTCCAAATCAGGTGGAGAAGGCAGTTTCCTATTTTAAAATTGGTTTACTCTCAGAAAAGGCATGTTTTTAGAGTATGGGTCTAAAGTCACTTTTATTCTTCCATTGATGTTTTCATCTTCTGTTGCACAACAGTGTCCAACTGCTCTTCTAAGGATATAGAATTTTTCAATAAATTGCATTCTACACTCATGTTGTCATATTATATTTGATACTAAAAGCAGAAAACATGCCGAACGTGCACCAGAATGATAGATAAAGCCATGATTGAGTTGGCTTTTTTGCATTTTTTGATTCAAATAAATCTGTTGTTGCAGGAGGATCTTATTTGACACAGGATGTTTTTTATTTTGAAAGGAACTTACATGTGCTGCTGCAAAAACACAATATAATAATAAAAAAACCCCCACCACTTTTGTAATTAAATTATCTTAAATGTTTAAAAGCTACATTTTATGAATGAATGGCCACGGAAACATAAATAAAAGTGATTTTCTAAATGACTTTGCAGCTCTCACTGGTTTTTGGTCAGTAAGAAACTGAACCAAATGCTTTAGAGATTTGTTTGTTTACTTAAAGTGGCTCAAATAATAATTTAGGATGTTGAATAATCGAATAAATGTAAAATATTGAAGTTTAGAACCGTTTATGACATCATATTTTATTGTTTTTTGCATTATGGAGATGGAAATTCTGTCCTACAATAATGAAATTGGATTTAGTAGAAAGTCAGAAATACACACTTATATATATATATATATAGTAAATGCACAGTATTTGTTCTGAAGTGGTTAAAATATTTTTCCCCTTTGAATTCAGCGATGTCACTTAGCTGCTTTTCTTTGTTAGAGAACGACAGACCATCATCTCTGGTCCCGGACCTCATTGACTACAACATGCCTCTCACTGCCACCTACCTGAAGCAGATGAAGCTGCAGTGCATGACCACGGCGGACAGGGTGAGTGTGACTGTGGGTGGCCTCTGCTGAAGCGCTCGAGTGAAAGCAGGTCTCCCCCGATAGACCGGGGAGAGCTCCTGTGTGAGGGAGTCCTTCCTTCCAACTTTCAATTTATTATTGACGAAGCAGCAGAGTTCCTGCTGGGAGGAGGAGGAGGAGGAAGAGGAGGAGGAGCGCAGTGTGATGGGAGGATTAGGAAAGCCTCTGTCGCAGCGACGTCACGCGTGAGACCCCTCCCACGTGTCGCTGTGACAGAGGCACTCAGGAACTGCCGCCTCCAAAGTGCAGGACTTGATCATGTAGACCTCACCCGCACATAGCTGGGATAATCCGGGACAAAAGCTGCGGCTGGGATCTGCGGGTGAGTACGACCGGGCAAACGCTGGCTTTGTGTGCAGACGATTGACAGGTGACCTCCGAGACTTCTGTGTCAAACTTTCAGCAGTGAGGAGCTCCTTAGTTCTCCAGAACAGCAGAGCATCCTCCAACTAAAGTACATCATCTTCTGAGCATGTCTGTTTTGAGTTCTATATCCAATTTTTTTCCATTCAGCAGTTTAATCAGGAACATATTTCCCCAAAGCCCAAACGTCAATGTTTCTGCATTCGTGAATGACTGTGATTAGAGCCTTTTCTTTAATCCTGCATGGCTCACTTAGTACCTAATAGAGCCTTCACTGAGCATTCTGGTCCTCCATAAAGCTCTCGCAGGGGGACGGATGCATATTCCCAGGAGTTTAGGCCTATTCGTGAGCTCGAGTGAGGGGGGAACGAGACGACAACATGCATTTCTGCTCCACTCACGCCACACAGGGGCGGTTCTGCTGACGAACGGATGAACTCCAAAATGAAAAAAGAAAAAAAAAGCATGTTACAGTTGTTGTTGTTGTTTTAGGACCAAGATGGGGGTCAGCACTGGTCACATGATTCAGCTCTGCTTTGCTCATTCCTACCCCGGTGATGCACTGGCGTTTTTGTTACGCTACAACAAGCTCCATCTTCAGGGCCTCCATGTAACAGAGTTATAAATAGCAGTGCTCCAAGAAATGTATTAGTGACTCCTGCCGCCCCGATTTTTGTTCTGCCGTTTGGCTTATTAGTATGTTTGTAAAAGAATTTAGCTTTTTTGTGCATAATAGTTAAGAAAATGTTTTGTATTTAGGTTTAAAATGGAAGTTTAGGTGATGCTTGCATCTGTAATTGCTTCATGAGGTTCATTGTTTACCTTTGGTGCAAGTTTTCTGCTACGTCTAAAAAAAAAAAGTGTTTAATCTTAAGATTAAATGTGAAATCTGCTCTGTAGGAGTATAAATTTGAGCCTCCAGCAGGCTCACGAGAGGCAGTGGAGATGCCGTTCTCCTCCAGTCTGAGCCTCCTTCTGTGTCGTTTCCCTTCAGGATGACAGTTCGGTGAGCAGCGAGGACATGAACAACGCTGAGCCCGCATGGGTCGCAGCTGATCAGCCCGCGGCGCCAGATCCCAGTCCCCCTAACCGGGAGAGGGTCAGCAACCCGGCAGCCACCATCAAGGAGGAGAACGGTGAGGCCTGGCTCTTTGAGTTTGACTTTTGTTTACGTCTGAGCCCTGGAAGGCTCCGCCCGCCGCGCGGCGAAATGTGCCGATTGCTGTCTGCGCAGGGAAACAGCTTGCATCGTTCTTAGTGCACTAATCCAAATAAATCCACTCTTACAGGAGGGGGGGATCACGGCGCAGCCCCAATCCGGCGAGCACCCCTCTCTGTCAGGGCGCGGGGCTTTAAGAAGTAGGACAAAGGCCGCCGTTGACCTTAGCAGAGCAGAAAAGGTTCAGAGCGGGACATTCGGGGGTGCTGAAGGGACGGCAGAGACATGCAGGAGTGGAGGCAGGGAAGACGAGTTTGTGGACTTTTCTCACAGCGGGAAGACGGCCCTCCCCCATCAGCCCCTTATCGTCCTCAATCCTCCCTCTCTGCTGTGAAAACGCCCTGCTCCCCCCCACTTTCAGCATAACTTTCATTTGTCTTGACAGCTGACCCCAATGCACACTTCCATCCCAATTACATAACAAGAGGGCATAACCCCCCCACCCTTCGCTGACAGAATTCCTGCTTTTTGTTGTAAACAAACCTGAATTAATCCTAATTCAGACCTAATTCACCCACTGTGGGATGCAGGTAGAACATTAGGGGGGGACGAGTCGGGGTGTGCAGAGAGTTTATGGTGTCATATCCCTCCAAGTCCCTAAAATGCAGAGAAAACGATCCTATCCTCAAACCAGTTCTATTATCTATATGTCTATCTAGATATGTCTATCCAACACATTCTTATCCCCAAGTCGACACATGTTGACATTGGTTAGGACCCCCTTCCACGTCACTTTATGACATCTTGGGTGTCTCCAACTCATCGTTTTTTGACATGCTGGCTGTTCGTAAAATCAAGAGTCCACAACCCTCGGGACGCAGTACCGGATGTGCACTGGTCTTCGGGACACATCCAGTACCAGTACCCTAACCCAGTATTGGTAGCCTAATCTTAACCCGGTACTGGCTGACGTCCGATAAATTCCTTGAAGGCCCAAAGCACTTTATAGTTACAGACCCATTCACCTATTCATACACTGGTGGTGGACCACTGCCAAACACTGGCGCCAACCTTCCACCTGAGGAAATGTGGGGTTCAGTGTCATACCCAAGGATACTTCGACACATGGCAGGCAAGACGGGAATCAAACCCACAGTCACCCGATCAGGAGTCGACCACCCTACTCCAGCACCACGGCCGCTGGTACCAGTTCGAATCTGGTACTGCATCTGGTCCAGTGTTGGGTTAGGATACCGGTACCGGGTTTGGGTACCGGTGCGGTATGTGTTGCGGTACCAGACCGGCTCTGGTTCGCGGCCCGCGGGTTGGGGACCTGTGATTTAATGGGAATACTAGTATATCAAAAAAACGAGTTGGATACACCGAAGTGACGTGGAGGGTCCTTAACCAAACATCAATGTTTGACAAATTCGGAGTGAGAATGTGTTGATCTATGTTGTCCGAATTCCCATCCTATCCCCTAACTACTAAACTATATAGGACAGGACTATCTAGTGCCCTGGATTTTGAAAACACCACACTCACAACTCTTCGTTCTTTTTTCTAAATGCCGGATATGATGTCACCGATTTAACAAAGTAAAAATCAAATCAATACAAATCTATTTGTGACTCCACTGTATCCTAATTATGAAAATGTGGATGGTATATTAAAAAATTATATTTAAAGACATTTTTTTGTCAAGAATTCTTAGAATGCAATGCATTGTGGTCTGTATTTGTCAATATAGTGAGCATCGATGCATGCTAGTTTTTCGCAAAGACTTCTGGGAAATTTTGATAGATTCCGACAGCACTACAAAATGGCAAACGGACTCTATAGCACATTATTTAGTGAGTAGGGAAGGAATTTGCACCCCTTTGTTTACTGGGCCTTCATGTTTGGTGGGTCAGCCATAGTATTTGTTGAGGGGGGGCATTGTCCCCCCCTTGCCCATACCTATATCCGACTCTGTCCTAACCGATTCCATCTTCCCCCTTACTCCTGACAGATGACGACTTCTCTGAAAGCGGCAGTGCCAACGGGCTGCCAGCTCTGACCTCTCCCGAGGCCCTGGCTGTGGGTGGGACCCCCCATGATGGCGGCGCCCCCTACATGGAGGTGGCTGAGAATGGCCTGAGCGCTCCACTGGACTTCAGCACCACCTCATCCTCGTCTTCATCCGAAGACCAGCAGCCCATCAACCTGAGCGACAGAGTGCTGCCGGCGGGGAGCTCGCCCCCAAACCCGTACCCGCCGGATCTGAACCGGAAGCTGCCCCTCAAAACAGAGTTCGCCAACAAGGTAAGGAGGAGACTCCCGATAGGAGACGTTCATCCTCCTCATCTGAGCAGCACCATAACTTGTGCGCATCTCTAGTCGCCTCCTTACAGCTCGGGGAGCTACGACTCTGTGAAAACTGACCTGAGCGTGAGCGCCGAGGACCTGACCTCCGCTCGGGCGCAGATGATGGATGATGATGACGACGACCATGACGACCACGAAGACAGCGACAAAATCAATGACGCCGAGGGCATGGACCCAGAGAGGCTGAAAGCCTTCAATGTCAGTAACAATAAAGCTTTCACAGAAATGTTGAGAAGATAAATCACATTTACTCGTTAAAGATAGGAAAAACAGGATTATAATCCCGGATTGCCAGAATAAATGAGTAATTATTGCATTTTCTTTCTTCCTTTTACTTCATCATCTTCCCCTGCTGTCCCTTTTTCTTTTGTTTCAACCCTCACACCCCTCTTTGCCCGCATGTGTCCCCCCGACTCTTTTTTTTCTGCTCTACATCCCCTCGCTCCCCTCCCCCACGCCTGTCAGATGTTCGTGCGTCTCTTTGTGGATGAGAATCTGGACCGCATGGTGCCCATCTCCAAACAGCCCAAGGAGAAGATCCAGGCCATCATCGAGTCCTGCAGCCGCCAGTTCCCAGAGTTCCAGGAGCGCTCCCGCAAGCGCATCCGCACCTACCTCAAATCCTGCCGCCGCATGAAGAAAGGCGGCTTTGAGGTACGCCTGTCGCCTCAAACGTGCAAAATTCAAGCAGAAATACCAAAACAGTTTCAGAACAGAACAGGAGAAAAAATGTCCTCCCCCTGACAGATTCGACCCACACCTCCCCACCTCACCTCTGCCATGGCCGAGAACATCCTCGCTGCTGCCTGCGAGAGCGAGACCCGAAATGCTGCCAAAAGGATGCGGCTGGACGTCTATCCAGTGACGGTGAGGCTTCACGGTTTCAGGGAGCTTGAAAATGTAAAACCTTCTGCTGAGACTTGAGAGAACCCGTGACTTCCGCAGGAGGAGCCCATTGCTGTTGACAAACCCGCCTCAAGGGATCCAGCCCCCGTGGCGCCGTCAGGGTTCGCCATCGCCAGCGCAGCTTTTGCCCAAGACCAGCTCTACACCAACGGAGGCCTCAACTACAACCTGCGGGGGTACGGCACCGTCAGCAGCAACCAGCAGAGTTCTGGTCCTGCACAAACCAACGGTGAGACCAGACGACATTGTTAAGCAGTGATTGGTTTGAGAATCTGTGAATCAAACGCTTCAGGCTTTGAGATGGGGTCAGTGGGCACAACATGCTCTTACTGAGGTATCTGATTGACCAGGTAATAACTTTCAATAAATAAAATATATCATGGAAAAAAAAGGTTTAGCAAGAACATGTTAAAAAGAGACACCAGAGGAAGAATGGTTATTCTAACGGACTGAGTAATAGCTGTTTATTATGCAATAGAAGTCTTTGGGTTTTTAGCTTTTAGCGGATACTTTCTGTTTGGAATGCGAAAGGGGAGGGAATAATTAGTCCAGTTCTATATACTGTCTATGATCCTGATTAACACTGAAGAGGAGAAGATCTATAAGAAACGACATCACAACCAAGTCACAGGAAAGCTTCAAGCTCAGCAACTTCATACCGACAGCATGTTACAGGCTTTTTTTCTTCTAGTTTGGAGATTTATGTGGAAATTTGTCTATATTACAACAAAAGTGATGAAGAATTTACCATGAATATCAAACAGTGGTGAATTCATACAGTGAAATCCACTAAAATTATGAATTTCACAGAATTTTAAAAGGTTAAAAAGTCCCACTCCAATCATCATTTGATCTATTGTAAGTGTACAAAGAGGTCCTTTTATTATGATGATGCCGCTTTTACCCTAAATCAAAAAATTGGCGCTAAATAACAATGTCCTGCCTTTTCCTTCCTGTTGCTGAGAAATCTTTGTTTACACGGTGTCCTGCAAGCTTACAGCCCCTCAACCTAATATTATATAATATATATATATATATATATATATATATATATATACATACATACATATATATAATTTATATATTTATTTCTGTTTTACTTTTTTACACCTATTTACCTTGCCTCGTTTGCACATGAGAGCATTAGACACTGCAACTAAATTCCTTGTATATGCTCCTTACTTGGCCAAAAAAGCTGATTGTGATTCTCACTTGATGCTCCACCCTTCCTCCCCCAGGCCCTACGGATTTAAGTATGAAGTCAGTCGGACTGAACTCCTCCTCAAGCTCAAACAGCCACGGTCAGGGAGGCGGAGGCGGCGGCGCGTCGGCCCAGCTCAGCCCTCCGGAGGTGACGGCAGTGAGGCAGCTCATTGCAGGCTACCGGGAGTCGGCGGCCTTCCTGCTCCGCTCGGCGGACGAGCTGGAAAACCTGATCCTGCAGCAGAACTGAGCCAAACTGTGCCAACAACTCCTCCCCGCCGTGCCGCCCCACTTCCTCCCCGTCGGCCTGTCCGTCTCCGTGTATCACACACATTTGGCAGACTCTTGTTGAAGAGTGATCCTTCAGCGCACAGGGGGGTCTGCAGGTGTGGTACTCGTACTGGTTCCCCGCAGGTTTACCGGTTTGGACCGACAGGCTGAAAAACGTTTCTTTATGCATTTAGCTCACTTTGACCTTAGTGCCCTGTTTTTGTGTAGCCATTACTCACTTCATTTTTTTTGCCACCAGAACCTCCATTTGTCTCAGGAAAGCGACTTACGTGAAAAAAGTGCATTAGTTCACAGTCTGAGGTACTGAATTAGCTGAACTAATTTAACCAAACTGTCGTTTGTGCAGACCTGTGGACTAGACGCTTAGTAAAAAAAAAAAAAAAAGAAAAGAGAAAAGAGCAGTGGATTAGCACCATTATTTCTTTCTATTTTTACACTCCTGTAAAATATGCTGTACAGTGGCATGATTTGATTGGGTTGATCGAATCAAGTCATTTCTAAATTGCTGCTAAAAGACGTGGCAGCCTGCCACTGACCTGTTAACCTCAACGGCTCCTGCCTGACGTGCTTCATGCACAGAGACAAATGACAGAAAATCAAATTTAGCATCAAAAGAGAAAAAAAAATAACAGAACAGCATTATTTATCTTTCTATTCTTCAACCAGAAGAACAGATCTGTCGTTGTTGAAATTGTGCGTGGTTGCCGTGGTTTCCAGACACTTCTTTTGGTTAATTCTGTCCGGACGAGGCGGTTTGTCATTTCCTAAAAAAAGGTAGAAGGCCTTTTTTTATGGGTATGCAAGAGAAGGCACCTGTCAGGGAGTACAATGCTGGAGTTTAGAACCAGTCCAACTGGAGGAAGGGGTAAAAAAACACAAAAATAGGTGCAATATTGATGATAATCAGAAAAGGTTCAGATGAAGGCATCTGCAGAGGTGATGCTTCACCACAATCCTCCACTGCTGAGACAGTCGAGTTGTAAAAAGAAATATCCCATGCAGCATTGTAGCCGATTTCAATGTTGTTCGTTGTGAATACTAACCTCGTAACTGAGGCACTTTCCTGTATTGGGATTTGTGGTGACAAAAAAACAAAAAAAAAAAAAAGGGACCTGATAGAAGAGTGAGACTCGGTGTTGCACGTCTTTTTCTTTTTTCATTTTGTCTTTTTTTTTTATTTAAAGTGTTGAACATGTTTAAAAAAAGGCACATGCAGTGGCATACAGACGGTGAGGACCGTCTGCCTGTCAGCTTCCCTCTGAGCTCAGCGGCGTCCAGCCCCATCTCCACTTTCCTCTCAAAGTCTGAGCACACTGTTTCCGAAAAACGCAACAGACAATCTTAGAAAACTCGCATCACAGTTTACTCCCCCCAGATTTCTGCTATGGTGTTTGCATGTGTGTGTGTGTTTGTGTGTTTGTGTGTGAGGACACACAAAGTGATCTAGAGCACAGTCTCACAACTTTCACTGGTGAGCACAAAACTGTTTGGCTTTGTTGGTGCGTGTGGTGTTGTGTTTGTGTGGAACTGGAGGATTCAATTCACTCGGCTGTAACATTTCCAAGCGCCTGATTGCACCTTCAGAAAGACTTTTTTCTTTAACTTTAATCCAGATGTGCATAAATTACAAATTCACTTTTTTTTGCCACTTAATAATTGAGTTTTTCATCAGTCCCATCACATCTCTCCTGTTAAGAGGTACTTTATAGTTCAGGATGAAGGCACAAAAACTTTAATCACAGAAATTACAGCAAAAGTAATTTAAAAAAAGACAAATTTATCTTTAAAAATGACAAAAAAAGGATGTTTTAACAGGCGTTTAGTTCATCTGAGGGGTGTTTATACACCAGAGAATCAGAGGAAAGTCTGCACAGATTCACTGAAAGGTGCATAAACTACTTCTGAGGTGGATCTATGACAAAAAAGCTTATAGAGTATAGAGGAAACAACCCATCTGGGTTTGAGAAACCCCAGTTTTAACTCCTAAAATTACTTTCTTTGTAGTCTTATAACCCTTTATCATACGTCCACAAATGATCATACATTTCCTTCACTTTTGTCTGTTCTCAACAAAATTTGAAAGTTTTTAGTAAATCAAAATATGTGATGATTTCTGATTCTGGCAGTGAGGGTTCATTTGTTTCACATCCAATACTTATGACTTATTCTGTCAGGGAATATATTGTTTCAAACAATGATATTCCAACTAGAAATGTATGCCCTCGTTACCATAAAATGCAGATTTTAGCATCAATATTATCTGCATTTTTATCAGCATCTGGTGAAGACCAAAAAGGTTCAGAAACAGGGTCAGACTGGGATCTTTCACTTTCTGTGTTTCTCTAAAGTCCACACCAAAGAAAGTTTCATCTTTACAGATTATTGAGGCTCTAAGCTTTTTAGTTATTCCTGGTTTTCCGTACAAAGGTATTCGTTAAGATGATGAGCATCAGCCTCCATGTTTTCTGCCTTAAAGCAGATCCAGCATCCCTAACCGAACCAAACGTTGCCCCTGAAGTACCGTCACGAGCCCTAAAAGCCTCATCCTGAATGAATCCCCCGCTGTGGGCTCCAGCAGGATGACCGTCCTCCTGTCTTCCTCCCGTCTGGTTGTTTGTTTCTGTAGCCATAGCAGAACCCTCACCAACATCCACCCTCACAACTCGCTTGCTGATTGATGTTCCGTGTTCGCTGAGCTTACATCGGAGCCGTGTGCTGGAGTTAACTGTGACGAACGACAACTTCTGGTTGTCCAAATGTTGTTTTACGTTTTTTTTTTCTTTTTTTCTAATGACTCCCAATGAATTCTTTCTCTTTCTCTCGTTTTTGAGTGGACAGTGTAATCTATTGTTGTTGAAAATGCCCTGGTAGCTTGTGGATTGCTAAAGTGGTCAGATAAATGTACTGTATAGCTGTACAAAGAGTGATAAACCTGTTTATTTTTTATTTTCCTGTGGGTACAGCACTGTTAAAAAAAATCAAAGTGGTTTTAGCCCTTTGCCTGTTTTAACTTATCATTTTGTGATGGTCTGTATTACTTCTATTGTTATTTATATGATTTGACTGGTTGCCTCTCCTGCACCGGTGAGAGACTGTGGCTCTGTGCAGGAGCTCGTACTGTAAACCTGTGTGAAGCTTTGTATTTTCCCCTTTGGTTTTGGACTCAGTGAAAGTGTGATGTTTACATGTACAGTTTTTCAGAATACTTTGTGTTGTTTTGTTTTTTCGGCATTATATTCAAAAAGATTCCGCCCCTCCCGATCTGTGTACATTTACCTAGATATTTTTTGTCGTTTCATCGCATCAGATGCAGATGTGACCTCTTTGACTCCTGCGTCGTCGCATGGTCGGAGCGCGCCATGACAGCCGTCCGTGGTCGGCTCAGGCGTTGTGGCGGCTTCGAGCATTTACAAAAAAAAAAGAAGAAAAAACGTGAAGTAAAAAAGGGGGCGTCACAACTTCTCAAAGTGGACCAGCAAATACCTAACAAGGTTGAAGACGACGCCAGTCGTCTGATTCAAAATCCTTTAGTGGCCTAAATGGAGAACGACGGCGTGTAGATGCATTTATTAAGCTTTTAAGTGCTAATTCTCTCCTGGCGGCGATGTCAGGGGCAGCTCCTTGTCATTGACTCAACCGGTACCCCGAAAGGTACACTTTGACCTGTTGTACCATCTCCTCGGTAACACAAAAGCCATTCCCCTCTCCTGGCCTTTTAAGGGGAACCCATAAACCTCAGGAAATAGTGAATCTCCAAGTTTAGTTTTATCCACTAATTTCTTCTGAAATTAGAATTAAGTCTCTAACAAAAAAAACCATTAACATTTATATGAGATGTCTATTGTTTTGTACATTTATCATTGTGACTTAAAAGTGGAGCTTTTTCCAGTACCTGTGACTTAATATTTTTCCTTTTTTTATTTCCTTTTTTGTTTTTTTTTTGGAGTGTTTATAAGTATGGATATGTATTATTATATGTGAAACAACAAAAAGACAAAAGAAAAGGTTTAACCTGTTTCATTTGTATGTTTCATGCAAAACTGTCCAGGTGAGATTTTCTCTGCCTCTTACATATCACTATTGAGGGACCTGTGTTTGTTTGGAAATGGCGCTTTTTCAGTGTTGCATCAACGCTATGACAAAAAAGACAAAAAACAGAAAAAAAAAATTAAAAAGTGGTTTACCAACAGCGGAGTTGAAAAGCTCTCCTCTTCTCCTGAGATGTCAGTAATTGAATAAAATAGTGCGATGAGCTATCAAACTCAGACCGGACTTCTTTGTTTTCTTTCTTTCTCTGTTTTATTTATTACATCCTAGCAAACGTTTGAGCTGATGAGAGTGAAAAAACAGAAAAAACTCAACCTGCAGATGATGCTCTTCTAGGAAACACTTATCCACTCAAAGAAAAGTTTGATTTTCTGCTTCTCACCTCAACATCATCATTTATTTCAAGTTTTTGAAGGTTAAATTGATAGTAGGAAACCATGTTGAGACTAAATAAAAAAAGATCAGTCATCGAGTTATCTTCTTTGTCCTGTTTAGTACAGAGTTGGGGACTTGAGACTCGACTTAAGGCTCTCGACTTAATACTCGAGTTGAAATTTGGGGTTTGGAACCTTTGACAAAATGTTGCTGCAAGTCTAGAAATAAAAGCTCACTTTTTTAAGCTTTTGCACTAAAATGTAGAAACACAAACTTCTGTTTTTATTTTAGCTTAAAAGAAATGTATTGATAATTTTTGACCAATAAATATTTCTTTTAACTTTATGATTAAAGTTCCACTCCAATCTTGTGAGCTGTTTTCTAAAAGTTCCCAGTTTTTTTTTTTTTTAAATTATGATCTTGTCGTTTTTATCCAAAATCTAAAAACCTGTGTTGTTTTCTAGGACATAGTTTCTGCAGAACATCAGTAGTTTATCAGAAATTTGCCTCTGAGTTGTGGGTGGAACTGTTGTGACAGAAATAGCCTGCCGTTTTTTGAAACGTCCCATCATCCCTTTTATTTGCACTCTCTCCAGCTAGCTTACAGCCCTTCACAACCTCAACCTAACATTATTGGTGCACCAAAAATGAAGAGAATATTGGAGCAATCCAGACGTTCAGGTTTGAGCCAGAGGAAAACAAACAAAAATACTAATATTAAGGACATACATGGGTCTATTTCTCTGCAAGTGGATGCATCAGGATGAATCAGAGCAGGGAGCTGTGGACCGCAGATTGTTGGATATACATCACTACAACAAGCTTTGTCCAACTGCATTTTTTTTAAACAAAGAAATACTCAGAAATGTAATTTTAAGCCTAATTTTCTTTATATATGTCCTCTAACATCAGAAAAATGCCACAAGGACATGGTAAAACCAACAAAAACACAATTTACGCTTAAAATTTGAACTTTATCGCAAAGATTTTGGATTTAACTTTGAGTTAGGAATTTATGAGCATCTCAGATTCAGGGTCACAGGGATGCTGGAGCTTATCCCATCACAGGTCAACAGAGACACTCTCACTCCAAAAGGACGAGTTAAATAATAATTGATTAATTACTGATGTTAAAATAAAACTTGTTCACATGAATTAATATAACAGCAGACATAAACAAAGTCAGAAAAAAGCTACTAAGTTACTTAACAAAAGAGCTTTGTTGTTGCAATAACTGGTTTAACCACATGGTGGCGCTAGAGGAAAACATTAAATTGATCAGCTTGACCCAAACAGGGAAAACACTGCAAATGACCTACAGCTTTGTAACATATTATCAGGAAAGTCTGATGTGAATTTTCTCTCTGGGGTTAAAACAATATTATTTCACATTAAACACCAGAAGCAGTCCAATTATAATAAAATAAATGTGGATTTCAAATGAATTTTTGGTAACTTTCTTGTTTAATTTCACTTTTTTTGTTTCATTTTTATAAAGACAGAATACTTATATTAGTGTTAATAATTCTGAGTCATAAATGAAAGGTTTTCTTTCAGGTACGATCCGTACAGCTCAGTTTAGAATAGTGACCTGAGAATTGCTGTTATTATTAGAGTATGTCCACACCCGGGTTTATTAACTGGAAGTCTGGCAGAATTCACAGCTGACTTTACAAACACAGTCATGTGCGAGAACAGACGCGATGTTCTCTCAGACTAGAGTCAACATTACAGAAAAAAACGAAACAAAACAACACTTCCATAGAAATCCACAGCTCTGTGGCCTAGAAAAGGATTTTGACTTCAGTCGGTTTTCAACCATAGAAAACATCTATATAACAAACAAGTTTGACTGAAAGTGTAAACTATGGAAAAATTGACCAATTTCAAATAAAAAAGCAAAAATACCTGCAGATAATTAACAATCTGGTTACTTCAAACCAAGTAAACCAGTTCCAATTTTGCTAATATCAGATGTATGGATTATTTGTCCGCACAAGGTTGTGTATAGAACCCCAGAGTGGACTTTCTCCCTGTTGCCACGCTGTCCGGGCTTTTTTTGGGAAACTCAGCTTTTTTCTGTGTTTAGTCACATTTTTGAGTAAAGTTAATAAATGACTGAAAGGAAAAATATTAGCTGTGTTTTGAAAGCCTCTACGATGGACTGAGGATCCATCCTGTGTGCTTGCTTTTTGCCCTAAAGTGGCTGGGATAGGCTCCAGCAACCTAGTGACCCCAAAAGGGGATTAGGTAGATTGAGAAAGTGAATGGACGTTTTGAAAGCCGCAAAACTTGTTCTCCATTAAAGTTTCCAACATGGCCGTTTGAGTTTAGTAAGAAAGCTTCCTCATTAAAAGTTTTTTTTATTTATTAAATATCTTATTTGCTTGTATATATGAACACTGTCTCACTGGAGGATACTTTTGATAATGTTAAGGAGCTCTTTCCTTTTCATAGTCTTCTTGTGCAATGCATCAAAAGGCCCAAACCATGGCACTACCGCCACAGTTTAATGCTGAATTGCTGAATATTTCCCATCTTCTCACTTACGTGAGCACTCTGATCTGCAGAAGGATCTCTGGAAACGTCCTGACACGTGGACTAGCCCAGTTCAGGGGGTCCACGCTCTCAGCTCATGCTGCTGATCAAACACCAGCCTAAAAAAAGGATGACACCACGGCTTCCCGGACACAGCGAGGACCGTCTCACCCTTTGAAAAGGCAAATATCTGAAGTTGCCCAACAACCCTCTGTGTTAGCGTTGTGTGTGGCGTGTTCCCTTTCCTTTTTATCTTATCCACACTGAAAGAAAAAAAAAAAACGTGTGTGTTTGGTGCGGGTGGGAGGCGGGAAATTGTTTGGCAGCTACAGCCACAAGTGAGATGCCTTTGCCCCAGATTCTCTGTTTATAGTTGGAGCAGCTGAGGTGGAGGAATGCCCTGTGAAGCTGGGATGGCATTTTCCACTGACTGAAAAACCTCCACTCCATGATTCATGCAGCAGCACGGGACATCACCAACACACCTTTAATTCAGAAATCTGTTCTCCCTCTAACAGAAAACACAAAGATATTTTATGTTTTAGCAAGAAATTCTACAACTGCATAGATATTCAACATTTCACCTTCTCGTGGACGTAACAAAACATCGCATAGACGTGAAATATGAACAAATCAGTTAAACCTTTTTCATTTATTCAACTGTTTCTTCAGGTAAGTGGGGAAAAAATGAATTAGCTAATTTAAAAGCTTTAGGATTTAGACCAGATAAAAGACAGATGCTTTGAATGTGTTTGTGGATAAAAACTTCGGAAAAGAAAGTAATGTCCAAATATAAAAACAGTTAAAATTTAGTAAAAAAAAGAAATGAAGAAGAAAAAATGCACTTAGCATACACTTTGATTGTATGTATTCTGATATATTTGGAATAATGTTAATGCATCATAACATATTTTGTATGCATTGCAAGTTAAATATAAATATATAAGTATTTTGGTGTATATATGTGCACTCACTTTAGGATACGGAATACATTTACTTTATTTTGTGTACTGAAAAAACAAGCAGCATTATTGTGTTCCTTTCATACCACAATACATTAACACATTCAATACACAACATGACTCCACACATCTTCATGATGACATTTTATTTTATATCGAAACTTCAAGAAAAAATAAAGAAGAGAGTCAATTGTGGGGTGGACTAATCCACTAGAATCAACGTGAAGAATCCAAATGCTTTGATAAACATTTAAAAACTTCAAAATTTTCAAATTACCATTATATATATAATTATACTGCAGAGCTGTGCTGACATTGAACAGGAAATACTTAAAATACAGCAATTTTGAGGATAGAAATTTAATAATTGGGATCAAATGTTTAAATTCCGTTTATGGAACAGGTTAGTGGACACATTTGTTTTACTGTTAGTAGATTGTACATGTCATGACGGCAGGTGAGGCACTGATTCACCTGCCTCCCCTCACCGCATGTCCCTGGTTGAAATGTTTTTAAAAAAAACAATGCCAAAAAAACTATTCTTACACGCAAAGTCAAAATCAAAACCACTCAATTGGCCGTAAAACTGCCCAATCTTTATAAGTGTTCATCTTAAGGCCCCAGGGGGTTGGGGCCCAGGCGATCGCCTACTTTTGCCTAATGGTAAGTCTGACCCTAGTCCTAGATGGCCTTTACAGCCTGCCACCACTCACTAACCACATATAACATGTTACTCAAGTGATCTTCTTTACATATACTTTCTTAAATATAAGTTAATTAAACAATATTACTTTTATAATTTTATCATTTATACTTTTTTGTTATTTACCTTCTGATGATAAACTTCTGTTTTTGGAGTGACTTTATTGTTTCTCTTTTAAATACGAACATTTGAAACATTTTTTAATTCAAACTTCATGTGTTTCGCAGATTAACAGGATCTCCTTTAGCTTTTGTGAGTTTGTCAAATGTCATTTTGATCTTGACCTTTTGTCTGCTTGGTGAACTTTACCCAAAAAACTCAGAATCCCTTTTGGAATGATGAAAAGAGATCTACTAACCTCAGATATGGAACTGAGTTGTGTGTTTTCTTAAATCTTAATTGTTAGATTTCAAACAAACAAACTTTGTTGGAGTTATGCCTTCAATCTTTCAGACACCAGAATGCATGCTGGGATCTTCATGTCTCCATTCAGAGCAGACACTGTTTGACTTTCCTGTTTGAACAGAGGGACTATCTCAAAACAGCTTGATGTCCAAACTTTGATCAGGCTATTCTTAGCTGAACACTTTGTAAAACGTTTACTGCATAACGATTCACAGAAAAGTCCATTCAGAGAACCACTGCATTTATTGATTTCTTCAAGTAAGTCAAGCTTCAACGTGGTCCATTATACAATATAAGATGGGGCAAAGAGCAAGACAAAAGCCAGGAGAGCAGCAGCATATGGACTGATGCTCTGCGTTGAAGCACATGAGGTAAATCTGTCCTCGATAAACTCTGGACTTCTTCCTCCTCAAGCTGCTTTACAATCCTGCAGCGTCTAAACTCCTGCTGTTCAGATCGTCTGAGTGGATCCATGCCATGTTTGGCTTTTAAGCTGCTCTCCTCTGCACTTCGGAGGGTTTTCTGTGTTGTGCTTCCCATTAAACTGCCACTATATTTCATCTAATCAAGTGAAAGCGCAGAAAAGATTCAGAACAGAGTCAAAAATCACCAAATGGAAAAAATGTACAGACTGTTGCTTTATCTGAAGTCATTTTAAAGAAAATTTGTTGCACTGAAAGGCAGTATTTTGGTGTTTTTTCACAGAGTAAATTGTCTTAACTGAAAATATCTGACGTTTTTTTGAATTTGCAATATTGTAACTTCTTGTTTCTATTTTATAAAGCTGGAGTTTTCTTGAAAAATCTCAGACTCAGTGGTCTGGGTCTCTACGCTAACCAGCCACCCGCTAACAAGCTGCTTGGCAGTTAGCGAGCTCCGCTGCCCAGCGATCCAGACTACTGAGTCCCCACTCAAGACAGTGTGGGCAAACACAGATGGGGCCACCATGGAACCCGCGCACAAACCCACCTGGGGCCCACCAATTCAGTCCCAAAGTAAACCACATGGGGCCCACATTGAAATGTTCGCTGGGTAACTACTTAAAAACAATAAAGTGCAGGACTATCTACTAGTGCCCAGGAATTTAAAAGCAATTCAGACAGCATACTAAC
>NC_050518.1:17501088-17526440 GCF_002922805.2 Oryzias melastigma | reverse complement strand
CCCAAATTAAAATCCTAATAAATATGAATATTTTATGAAGACTATCCATAAATCCTGTGTTCTGACAAAGGAAACTTGGATGGTTATAAAAACAAATTAAAATACTTTCTTTCTTTTTTACATTAAAAAAATTATTCAATGCATTTAATGCAGTCTACATTCACTAGTGAACATTGCTGCATTCTGGTTTTTCACAGAGACTTCTGGTAAATTACTAAGGCACTGGATTTTTGAATTGTAGATTCGGACACCTGTACAGAACGGAGAACGCACTATATAGTCCACTAAGTAGAGTAGTGAAGCAATTCAGACACAACCTGAACATCTTAAATGATGAAACCTGATTTGATTATTGGAGATCTGTGTTTACTCCATTTGGGTCGTTTTTATTAGCATAAAAGATAAACTATAAGAGTCCTTAAGAAACTTGCGTCATGAGAGAACACTGTATCAGATGAGTTTATCAATACAATCCAGAGTGAGTTCTCAACAATGTTGCATGGAATTTTCTTTGTTAAAAATGAAGAAAAAAATATTATTTTTCCTAACCTACTGAAGCATAATGTATGCTTGACATCAGTTTGTTTGTATGCATGAGTTCAGTATGTGCGTGTGAGCTGTATTTGGATTTTGTACATGTTGGCATGTTTGTGTGTGAAGGTTATTTGGGACAACAGGTATGTTTGTAACATTTGAGTGTTTCTGATAACAGGCCGTACCCTTTTGATTAATAACTATAGTACATTTGACAGTAATGATGACAAATCTCCAGCAACTTATTTCCTCTTTTTGTATTTCTACCTCCTTCTACTCTCTATTTTCATTTTCCAATTTCTTGAACCCCCTTGTTTGAATTATTATGCATCATTTCCACCGAGCGGTCCAGTATTTTTGGCATTTTCATAATAAAACTGACCCATTAAGCTAGACTGAACAGTACCATTTTAGAACCCACGTTGGTTGGGAGTCCATAGAAAATTGAAGAGCTACTGTTGAAACTCGTTGATTGGCGGAAGATCATTACGACAAAATCAATCAACTGTGTTCCTCTTCTCCGCCCGCAATCTTCTGTCAATCTGCATTAAATGTTTTGTATATACAAAGTACCAAACTTCACCAACTTTGAGTGGAAATGCTCACCTGAATTGCCTGGTAAACTCTAAACCGTACCATACCAGACCATACAGGACTATGACACTCAGTAGAAATGAGCCTTTGTATCACTCGTCTCTAACATCCCACTCTCTCATCTTTTCATTCTGCTCCCTAAAAAGATAAGTATGCAAATATATCTGATATAAATAATGTTTAGCCTCAAATACAAAAGGGGTTTATACAAATATACCCCTCATGCACTGGGGGTTTGTCCTTTATTCTCATTTACTTCTCCTCTCCTGTATTCTTTATTATTTATTTTATTTACTTCTCTGTGCTTCTGTTTGGTGCAGTGCGATTCATGTGTTGTTCCTCTTTCCCACTCCCCTCTGGGGGAGCAGGAGAGATTTCAGATTCAAGGTGGATCGCCTGTGCTCCTGTTTTTGGCTGTGGACCGCGCCTCTGGCTCGTCTTGGCTGTGGACTTCACCCCCACCTGTCTCCCAGTTCTATCTGGATGAACACAATTCAAACGTGTAGTTGTAGAGATAGATAAGCTAATTAAGTCATCGCTTGTACATCTTGGGAGAGGATCACTCCTTCATGACGACATCCCTGAGGCCTCTTCTTTTTTTTTGTGGAATCAGGTTTTTCCTTACAGAGAAGTAGGGTCTAACGGCAGGAATAACCGGTAAAATCTGCCTTACACAAGAGGCCTTCAGCTCTCATCTGTCTATGGTTTGGAGTTCACGAGAAATACTATATATATTTATATATATAAAAATATTATATAAAGTCACGTCCTCCTGCCTTTGCAGCCCCCCAGAGTAGTTTACTGTTACACTCTGGCACTGACTAAAGTAAGTCATTGAATTGCCAGAGCCACTTTCAGTTCCAGTTACAGATGTGTATTGCAGCAGATGACTCAGATTCCATTCGTGTCTGCAAGCGATCGTCTGACAAACTCCATCAGGCCCAAGTTGGAACGTTTTCGGAGCAGAACCTAATCGTCCTGACCTCTCGCCCCGCCGGGGTCTTCCAGAAGCTGGTGACCCACATTTGCGTTGAGTCATTACGTAAACTGTATTAGCACCTGCAGTAATTGTTTCTAATCATATCTGAGGTAAACGGCTTAAGTATTAAGCTGCGTGTTGTTCTCCTCGGGGTTACAAAACAGCTGCTCTTCAGTGTGTCTAAAAAAAACACTTCTGTAAAGTAGTTTTTTTCTGTTAGTCTGTTTGTTTTGGCAATTCGGAGGTAAAGGTGATCCAGAAATGTGTGGACACAGAAACAAGAGGTGACTAAACACTATTTATTATTACTTAAAGTAGAAGTTCATGAAAAAATACTTTGACATTTTTTAAACTTTTGGTCACAATATACAGATAATTACACAAAACAAAAAGGACATGCACACTATTTACTAAAAGTAACAAAACACCGTCATCATCGCCATCGTCATCTTCATCTCCACTGCTGGACTATGTGATGAATGGCAAGCTGAAGGTGGGGGGTGGGGGTGATGGAGCCGGGTCTAGGAGGACACTGGTGGTGGAGTTGTTGGTTCGACCTTTCCGCTTTCACTGCTTTCGCTCAACTGTCTTTTCAAAACCATTTCCTTGGCGATGCAGGACACCTGACCGTTGGTCACGGTGTAGGATCCGGTCCTGCAACACAGAGGAGGTTCAGTTAACCACCACACCAAACCAGGATGAATCTAAGTGACTCCTCCAACTCACTTCAGGTTGTCTGATCCGTTTGCCTGGTTCTGTTTTGCAAAGAAAAAGGAAGTCCACCAGTGGCCTGAGTCTTGCCGTGGAAGTGCTGAAAGGTTAAATATTTTATTTTAGAATAAGATGATGCGCAAGGATTCATTTTTTTTAAGTAAAAATTAATCAATTTCCAAACCTGGATGGTGTGGAATAACCTCCCCGGTGTACTCGGAACTGCCGCAGGAGCTGCTGCTGGAGTTGGACCCGAGTCGTCCTTTAAAAAAAAAAACACATTAATACAAGAATTAAGTCTTAAAAAAACAAATTCCATTTTAAAAAACACCCAGAATTCATTTCTGTGGGTTGAACTTACTTCTATAGTAGTCGTGGGTGGCAACGAGAGAGCCACTTGATGGAATTGCTGCCATTTTCTCCGACCTCAGGTGGAAAAACCGCTCAAAGATGGAAGATGGTCGCCTGAAGAAAAATATGGATCTCATCAGGTTGGGAGCTCCAACTTCATTTCTACTTCACTTTGTGCAGCACCACTGCATGCAAGCTCTGCACCAACATCCATTCATGCTTTCTGGGCCGTGCTGCATGTCTTTGCTGCAGAGTGATAAACTCCAAGCAGCTGCATCTAAGAGTCAAATTTCTCACGATTTAAATAAACACAATGTGGAAAAGTCTGCCAGTGTATCACATCGCAGTGTGCACGAGCAGCCTGCATGATGGGGGGGGGTTTGCCCCACATTACATCCCCACCAAGACACAGAAATATGAAACTTAAATACAAATGCATTGTAACATTTAAAGCTACTTTTGTTTTCCAGTTGAAATCCTCACATCCTATGCTTTGAAGTTTTTCCAGCCTGAACTGTGTCATAATCTGGAAGCAGCAGCTGAGGGCTTTAGAGCTTAAGGCTGGAAACAGCAGATGGCTTTGAGGATTTCAAGAAGACAAATGTGCGTCTGCACTTCATAGCCCAGATAAACAAACTAGGTGACGTACAAAACTCAAAACACTTAAGTGTAACATTGAAATATATATATATATGTGTGTGTGTGTGTATATAAAATAAAAGATGATGTTTAACTTTAAATGTTTTAAACCAATAATTTTTGTCTTCAAATTTTGAAAAATAAAATACTTCGCAATTTTATTTGAAAGTGAAGTAAATAATAATGCTATGTTTGGTTTGTTTTGGGCTTGAACCATGCAGAAAATAACAAAATCAATATTCATTTCTCCAATGCAGATTTGTACAGTAATCTAAAACAGGAGAAACTATAAGCTGTGGGATGCTAATAACGACGTTTCAAAATAAAAGTATGGTAATTGCTTTACCTTTCACAGACGGATGACTGGCTCCAGATGCGGTTGAAAGGTGCGGGTGGCTGGATGTTGATAAAGAGCTATATGTTACTACTGCCCATTGGTGGACAAACTACCTGTGTGGACCTTTCTCGTTCTCTAAGCTCTGTGGTCCCAGAACGGGGATTGCGGCTGGCTTTTATAGCGGCTCTGCTCTCCTCCTCGCGTGCTGCTCTGTCTGACACGTGGGCGGGGACTGCGTGGCAACGAGAGGGCTCGGAACGTGCGCCTCGTTTTTCGGTAGGTGACACCGGACTAGGAAGCTGGAAGAGTCTTTATTTAACCTGTTGGCACAGATCCATGGACTTTGCATACTTGTGTTGCTCCGGACAGACAACTGTTACCATAGCATAAGGAACAGGAGTAGAGTCTGATCTAAACATTTAGAAATGTCTTCAAATGATAACTAACCAGAGAAAAACTATTTGTCAGCAAATTTTATTTCAACAAATATTAGATCTGGAAAAATCCAGTTTATGCTGTTTGAAATTATTTATGTTTCTCTTCCTTCTGTTTTGGATCTTTCGCAAGGATCCCTGGTGGTCTAGTGGTTAGGATTCGGCGCTCTCACCGCCGCGGCCCGGGTTCGATTCCCGGTCAGGGAACACAGCTTTTCTTGTTCGTTGTAGTTCTTTGACTTAAGTATTTTATTTATTTGCAAAAACAATATATATATATATATTTACTTATTAATGATACTTAAAATTTTCTGACATCCTTTACTCTTTGTAGGTACATTTTTTCTAACACGGAAATTCTTTTAATTCAAAGCCTCTTGCGCCACCTGGAGGACAAGAGCTGATCATGATTTCTACTTAGAATATTACATGGAAACTGGACAAATCAAGCAGAAAAAATCTACTCATGAAAATTTTGGTTTAAAAACTAAAAGAAGGATGAGTAACAGTGAAAAAAAAGCTCATTAAACCCGGTATATAAGAAAAAGATTAAGGAATTACTTAAGTATTGATTCTTTTCCCCAAAACTCATAGAACCTTACAAAAATATATATTTATTATAAACATCAAAATGAAAAATTTGAAGAAAATGTACATATTTTTGTTCACAACTGGATTCACTGAACGTGTTTAATAACATTAAATATAGTTGTAATTTTTTTTTTGACAAAAATTTATTTTACATTGATGTTAATAGTAAATAGTGTAAAAGTGTAGCAGAGTAACAGTATCAATTAACATCATAAGTCTACTATAGTCAAAGTAAAAAGTGCAGTTAAACTACTTTTAGAGGTAGCATTTCTTAAAGTAAATGCAACGTGTATAAATATGTCCACATTGAAAAAGTGAGTTGTAACCGAAATTTCATTGTAACTGCAATGACAATAAAGGCATTCAATTCAATTCAATTCAATTCAATTCAACAGAGTAGCTGTAATTTAACCTCCAACCACTTTACCATAGAAATATCCAACATTTGTTGAATTTATAATAATTCAGTACCACAAAAGAAAACAGGCTTTCTGTTCTATTGCTTTTAATTGAAAAACGTCACATTAAAAAAATACTTTTTTTATCTGATTTCAGAAGATCAAGTTTTACCACTGACACTCCAAAACAAACAACATAAAACACTGATGTTAAAATATTATACAAATGTAAGACATTCTATCAGTGATTTTTACATTGAGACTCCGAATAAACAATCACACAGAAAAGAGATTAAATAATAATTTCCCAGCCACTCAATAGCATCGTGTCAGCGAGGATTGCTTCATTTTATGGGTTGCGCCCGAATCTTCTTTCATACCCGGATGTGTCTCCATTGTTGGACAGACTTCCAGTCATTTTGTCCTTCGGATTCAAACGCAGAAGGTCAGTACTCAGATGTGAGACACAGAGTTCATACACTTGCTTTCTTTTCTAACCCCACCTTCACATTCACGACCATTTCTTCCAGAGACTTGAATGTGGAGGAATGTCTGAGGAGAGACGTGGAGGTCAGTTAGACAAAGAAAAAAAAAAAAAAAAACTCAAGAAATATGACATGTAATGAAGTATTTTTGATAAGAAGAATGCGTTTTACCTCATAGCTGGGACACTCATGGAGTGATTCAGTGTGCTGGATGATGACACAGCAAAAAAGTGACAAATAAATATCATGCAGACAAGAAAAGGCTGAAAAACATCCATTTAACTAGACAAAAACAACACTATATTACAGCTAAAACACTACACCACACTTTACTAAACTGTAACAGTTACATTGAACCAAAGTGTTGATTATATAGAATTAAAGGTCTAACAAATACCAAAATTGTCTCATTCCATGTATAATTGTGTACAAATGGAAAAAGGATTTTTGCAACATTATTTTTACAAAAATATCTATAAAAATCCAAGCTAATTTATTGTACATGCTCTTGTTTTATGTGACTTTGAGACAAATTAATTAAAAAGAAAATCTGAGTTAAATAAGCAAAAGAGTAGAGCACTATTCTTTACATTTTTAACCAAAAATCAATAACATTAGCCTGACAAACAACAAGCTTGAATGTTGGTGTTGTTGGTCATTAATAGAGTTGAAAAAACTCTAATCTTACCGTGGTGGGCTTGGAAGAGGAAGGGCTCTGATGGATTTTCAGAATAAAATAAAGACACAAATGCAAAAAAATCATTTTACCACAATGACAACAGAACAACCTGCTACTGCTGATGAGGAGATCCACTCTTATTGGATGAAGGTTGTTTGCTTCAGAAAGAACTGTGATATTGCAGCACAAGCCTAAAACATGGCCTTAAATTAGGATTAGTGTCAGTGTTAGTGTCAATTTATTTTGAAAAAACACAAGAAAAAGTGAGTTGGTCCAACTAATTATCTTTCTATGCTAGAAATCTATATAGACATTTATCGACAAATCATTTAGGTTTAGCAGCCAAAGATAGTGACAAAAAACAAACCAGGAGGTCAACCTCTGAGGGGTTGAGACAAATTCAGGTTTTGAAAAGATCTGAGTCCAAGTTTGAGTCGGATCAGTATCAGGCAGCATGGCCTTAATAATTCAGTTCACAATGGAAACTCATACCTGGTTAAGGTGAAAACAAATATGCCAAAAAACAGAACACAATTCCTTTATAGACACGTTCCTCATTCCCAGTTACTGCACACATTTGACTCACATAGAGTCATGTATGGAGAGGTTTTTATTTTATCTTTAGAAACTAAATACTTATTTAACCCCCTCACCAAATTAAGTTTTAGTAACAGAAAACATGTGATATTTGGGGAAAATTAGTAATAAGTAGTTAGCATTTAGCTTTTGCAGTCTGCCCTGAGAGGGTTAAAAAGTGGATTTTTTTTTTCTTTATTAAATTATCCTGCTCCTTTAAACCTAAGTTTTTTCTTTAAAAACATGCATATTTTTGTGAAAAGTTAAAATCTTTTAACAAGTGTTATTTCTGTCTACCTATAAACTCATAAAAGTAAAAAAATTCTATTAAAAACTGTCAAGAAATTAATTTTTATTTCATGCAAATGACAGATTTTGTCACGTTTGTTCTTTAAAACATTTTATTATGTTAATGCAGCCCTTGTCGTCACAAGCTAAGACAGACAAACACATAGGGAATCATTCAGACATTTGGCCAGAATTTCCTTAAACCTTGTTTTGACACTCATTATTATGACATGTGTACCTCATCTGTGCCAGCCTCCTGGTGATGACCACGCCCACAGAAGACAGAGCGGCGGACGTCGCCTGACCGGCATGGGACAGACTGTCCTTTGTCTTCACATATCTGCAGGCAAAAATGAGTCAAACTACATCAGCAAGAGAAAATAATAGAATATTTGCCCTAAAATGAAAACAAGAACACGGCAGTGCTGCTGTATATTGCATAAGAGATGGGTGTGTATGACAGACAAGCCGTACTTAACAATAAGCTTGTTGACGTCATGCGTGCTGCCTCACTTGAAGCAAACACTTCAGACGGGTAAAGCCAATGCTTCTTGTGCTAAGTCAGGCTCCACTGCTATTAACAGAGCAGCAATCCTATTTGAAGTGGACAATCCCATCACTCGCTTCTCGGAAACAAAACCCACTTCAACCGAACCTAAGTCAACTTTTTTTTATAAAGAACTTCTCCAAAAATAAAGCTTTAAAAACTATTATTTACGAAGAGTATGACGTGTGTTCTTGAAGGAATTGTGGTGAAAACATGATAGATGAAGACTCACACATTTGAGTGGCTGATGTCCTCCAGGGTAGCCGAGGCTGTGAGGTATCTGAAAGCAGGAACACACACTGGTCAACAATTTATTCCGCTGACTAAAGAAAACCTGTTTATGACAGCAGTCCTTTGTGGGGTTATGTAACTGGGCTGCTGCAGAATCTGAATGAGTCTTTTTGCATGTGAAGTGTTCTTACGGGGCAGACGTCTGGACTTCTTGCCAGCCTTTGGACAGGTTCTGCTTGACGTTGGCAAGAGGACCCATTCCCAGCTGGCTCCTGATATCTGCTGCATACTTTTCTTTGGCCAAAAGCACCTGCCTTAAGGTCTGAATCTCATCCTCTGTCTGCGTGAAAGGAAGGGAAAAAAACACAAAATTGTCTCTTATATCTACAGAATATAATACAGAACAGCCATAGAGGATTTACCTTTGCGAGTTCAAAACGTAGATTGTCCAGGTCGTTCTCTCTCAGCTCTGTGTGTGGACATCCGTTCCCTGTTATCCTTGCAGAGAAGTTCACAGATGAAGAAGCTCCACCAAAACCTGTGGAAACGAAAATAAATAAGGAGACATTATGAGAAGATGAGATCAAATTGCACAACATTTTCACACTTAAACAGAAATTCCATCAAGACTTGAACCAGATTTTCTTTTATTGAATATGAATCAGCTTTATTTATTCATAAATACCAACTTTTTGCCAGTAAAAAACGCATTTGTTTTGTTTTTAAATGTATAAAACTAGAGAAGCAATTTAATAAAGTAGGAACTTAGCTTTTATTTATTTTTTAAATAATTATTATCAATATTATCTGAATAAAACTTGATTAAAAGCTAAATTAAAAAGGCTTCAAACATCATCACTGAGTTCCACACAACTTCCGGTACTGTGTAAATACTGGAATTTTCTCACTAAAGTAGCAGAATAATAAAGTATTTTTAAGCTAACAATAACTGGGTTACGTAAGAAATAAAAGCGGGTCATTCTGTTTAAAAAATATTTGCCAAACTCAGTTTTAAGGTAAAAAAGTTGCTTACAAAACGACTAAGCTGAAGACATTAAGTACATTTGATAGTGTTCGTGTCAATGACAGTAAAGCAGATTTGAGAGGAAGTTGGTCACAGATATGTCGGAGCTGTCCTTGGTGCTAAACTCTCGCCTCCAAGCTAACGAGCTAACAGCTAACCTGTTGATGCTAACTCCCGTCGGCGGAATCCCGCCAGAAAACGACCAACTTTTGATCGGGACACCGGGAGCCGCTCTTACCTGGTCGGTTCATCGCTGCTTCTTCCGCTTCGAAATGTTTTCACAAACTATTTGCAGCCGACTGCGTCCAGCCGGTCAGCTCAGCTCAGAGGGAGAGCAGGGGGCAGTGAGGAGGATCACCGAGGCTATTCTGGGTTCACTCTCACTCCCACACACGGCGAAAACAACTCCAGGAAATATCCGGGACCCTAAATGTCATTAGGAGAGCGTTGGAAAACTTTATTTCGTACCACACAAATTATTTGTTTTAATATAGTTTAATAAATTAGGGTACGTTTTGATTATTTTTTAAAACACGTTTTGCCCAATACAACTTTACAATACGTCGAAAGCAATTAAGAAAGAACCAGTTGTAAAGTTTACAAATCATGTTTTTTAGTCCGTTCCTTAAAAACTTCCGGATGCACTTACGGATCATACCATTGTATTTAGTAGGGTGGAATTTTTTGGCATTACTCGGGGACAACAATAACATTATTTAAATAAATAATTAAATATTAATTTGGAGGGAAAGAAAGAAAACGCTGCCAACAAGAGAGCACAAAGGGAATTTTATATTGATATAAAATATTGACTTTTTAAGATAGAGTTGGTATTCCTAAATTAGTAACTCTCAATAAGGTCATGAGGTGATGTCTAATGAAAAAAAATATTTGATTAATGCTGTGCTTCCTGATTATTGCAGCATATAAAGCATGTACAAGATGGGTCCTAAAACTGAGCCCTGTGGGACTCCGTAGTTAACTTGAGTACAACAAGAGGACTGTCCATTTGCATTAACAAACTGGTATCTATCAGATAAATAGGATTCAAACCACTGGAGGGCAGATCCCCTGATCCCAATATCACGCTCTAGTCTCTGGAGTAAGATGCTGTGGTCGATGGTATCAAAGGCTGCGCTGAGGTCTAACAGGACCGGAAAAAAGATTAGTCCTTTATCTGAAGCCAATAACAAGTCATTAGTAACTCTAACCGGTGCAGTTTCAGTGCTGTGGTGAGGTCTAAACCCTGAGTGAAAATCTTCAAAGTGTTTGTTGTCCTGTAGGTGGAACTGTAGCTTCTTAACTACAACTCTTTCAAGGATTTTGGAAATAAATGGGAGATTTGATATTGGTCTGTAGCTGGCCAGAATGTGAGGATCCAGGCTGGACTTTTTCAAATGAGGTTCAACAACCGCATTTTTAAAAGACGTAGGCACATGACCTGTTCCTAGAGAGGTATTTAAACAGTAACTAAAACATAAAATGTCTGTTTTAGATTTGTTTGAGCAATAGTACTATTAAGGAAGAACAAAGAAGAAAGTAGACATTTTTTTCTGGATTGCTCTATTATTATTATTTTTTTGATATACCTAGTTTCTTGTTATTTAATTATTTATAAACAAATACATTTTGCATTTACCAAAAAAAAAGTATATTATGTTGGAACATTCTTGTTTTGCTGTCAATGTTTTACATTAATAGATTTTAAGAGGGGAACAATAAAATAACCAATGTGTTTATTTAAAAAGATCAACTTTTAAACTTCAGTGCTTTAACCATAGACTGTATATAAAATAACTGGACAAAGCAAGCCCCCCTACTTCCGTGTTCCATATAGGAAGTACCACTGGGTTGCAAAAAGGCCAAAGTCCCATTGACTTACGTTGAGAAACAGACAGTTATTTCTCAGTCATATTATGTGTCAGAATAATCATTCTTCCTCTGCTGCTTTCTGCTTAACTTCTTTTTTCTAATCCTAATTTTTTTTAAAGATTTTTTTCCATTATCACAAGTTATTAGAGTTATAAATTGACCAATCAGATGGCTCAATAAGCGTTTGTGGGTCTGACGTCGAACGTCTGGGGGATTTGAGTGACACATTACGGGTAGCCAATGGGAGCAGACTTCATCAATGAGTCCGTGAAGACCTTTTAACACCTACTTTACAATTCAACAATGTACCAATCATTGTCCTACTGTTGTTTTCCTCAATGGAATGTACCGATGCAGCAGTTTAAAACAACAAGAGGAGCATGCTGTCGACATTTTTAGATGAGGATTTACTCTGTAGAAATAGATTTCACTCTGAGGTTATGTGCTTTGGACTTTTTTGTTTGTGTAACATTCGTTTTTCTTTTTTTTCACTGTTTTGATTGTAGCTTATAAATTATACGTTGCATATATGCGCATAAAATCACCAACCAAAGATTCACCTTCTTCACCTTTCCAGCTTCAGCCTGAATTAGACGCAGCCGTCTGAGGAGCACGAGACAAACTTGAACGGGCCTGGTCGTATTTTCAAACAGAAAAAAGATCCAGCTGTTCACTTGTTAGGATGGTTATTTATTTTAAATACCGCTGAACGTGCTTCTCACATGCATCTGATCAGACTATAAACCTGCATGTGAAGTAACGCTGCTGCGGCTCGCGCGAGGGGGCCGCGCGCAGTTCGGGCACAGCGTCACCCAAATGCTCCTTTTATCTCGACAAAAAGGAATAAATGTAAGTAAATCCCAAAGGACCGCTGACAGAATCAAATGTTGGAATGGTTCTCCCTCAAAGGCTTCAACAATGACTTGTACAATCAGCCCAGTCTCAGTAAAATGCGTACATATGCCACGATTTGGGAAATACCGTGTATAATATACGCCAAAACCGGTTTTTGCGTGCATATAATACGCGCGGTCCTAAACGTGTTAAAATGTGTTTTCCACGATTGACACGTCCCCTGGTGGAGGCGTGAGCATCACAGACAGCCCCACAAACGAACAATTTGCTTTTCTAACCCTAACCATAACCGTAATCCTAACCTTAACCAGGAACGACGTCATTTAGAAAAGAGCCGGAGGATTTCTGACCACGTGATCAAAACGAAACCTAAAAAGCCATTCTCCCGAGCCGCCGTTATTGAAGGTGTTTAATCCGTGTATCTTTCGTTCACGGATTGTGTTTACATCCGCGGTCGGTCTCATGTTTGAGGCGTGGAAAGAGGCAGACGGTTGCAATAATCTCACTCCTGATTGGCGACAGTACTTCCTGTAGATTCGATGACTCAGCTATGACTCAGACCAATCGCTGAAGATTGTTTGCAAATGGCGGTATCCATTTCAGGAATTGACGGTGAAAGCGGCGGCCTACTTTCGCGAGGAGAGGAAGTAATGCATTTCCAATGGGGGACCTCAGTGCTCGCTCTGTCCATTATTTTTACAGTCTATGGCTTTAACGCATTCAAAGAACTAAAGAACTAAACCTCATGTTGATGAAGCTGGTTACAATGAGAAATGTCGCCATCTCCTGGTAAAGGTGGTAATTGCATCTTCTCTGAAGAAAAAACATTTTTTTAGGTTGCTTTGCTGGATAAGATTAAAATAATTCTAGATATATTTACAGACGTACAAAGCAATTTACATGAATAATAGCATCCAAAATAAAATTTTAAGGATGGAAACTTCTTTGTAAAGAACATGAATGCAAAACCAAGTTTCTTTAAGTGGCCAAGACAGAAATTCATGGAAGTTACAGTGAGGTTACATGGAAAGAAGTTGGACATTTTTGAGTATGTAGGGTTAAAAAAACAGCATGGAAAAGAGGCGAAGAGACTTTTGCAAGCAGGATGGAACAAGTGGAGGGAGGTGTAAAGTGTGACAAAAGAGTGTCAGGAAGAATGAAAGGTAAGGTGTGGAAGACGGTAGAGAAACCAACGGAATTTAGAGACCATGGCAGTGAGAGAAAATCAGGAGGTAGAGCGAAAAAAGCAACGATGTTAGGATGTTTGGGACGATGATGGAGAAAATCTTGAAGGAACAGTCCGTGCTGCATGTTTTGAAGATGATAGTTTGGGAGTTATGAAGGAAGAAATCCCAAAAGAAGAATTAAAGAGGAGGAATATGGAAGGAGATCATGAAGACGGCTGTCAGAGTAAAAAAAAATGCATGAACTTGATTAAAACTACTTTAAAATAAAATATTTTTACTATAAACTGATTAAAAAGTGTCATTTTATTTATTATTAATTTGAGGTAATGGCTAGAAATGCCATCAAGTTCAATATCTTCATTTACATGTCTGTCATCAGGTTGAAGTTTGATGAATACTGTCAGAGAATTTCATTTATAAAAAAGTTTTAATTAAAAAAAATCTTATCAATAATTAATTGTTTTATTTGTTTATTTCACAAAAACTAAAGGGCAAATTTGCTGTAAATTTGAGATGGTTTATTGCAAAGTAATACTCAAGGAACTTTTTATTTAAAGGTTTGGAAATATATTTTGAAAATATTTTCTGATTTACTTTTTTTAAAATACAGTTTATTTTAATATTATGATGCTTTATGCAGCTGACCATGAATAATTTAAAAAATATATTTTTTCGTTAATCTTGTTTTACCTTTTGTGATCACCTTGCAAATTCAAATTTATTTCCAGTAATATAAAAGAAAATCCTTTTTGTTTTTCCTTTCAGGCAGATCGTGAATTACGGTCATTTTAGAGCTGAAGTGAATTGATCCATATTTGTATCGATTAAATTAAATAACTTTTACTTAATTAAAAATCTAGAATTGTTCATTTCAACAGCAAATGAAGTAAAAAAAAAACCTCTGACTCAAAATGTTGAGGAACATTTATTCAACAACAGCAAATCTGATCAATGATCCACTTATTTCTTCCAGACACACGGTTACCATGCTACAACAGAAACTGTAGGTTTTTATACTTTATGTGGGCCAAGTGTATGTACAAGCAACCGTAACCATAGAGCCATTTCTTTGCAAAATGCCACGGTTATATTACAACACCATACCAGCTAAAATGAAAGGAAATCATCATTTGAAATATGACAGAGTATGAAATAAAGTAAAATACAAAAAATGCATCATATAACCATTTCACTATAGATACACTATATACTATGTCGTCTTTTTTTTTTTTTTTAAAGGAAACATTTCCTGATCTTAAATTCTTTATAGTTTTTTTTAAACACACAGTGCATTCAGATTAGAACATTTACAGTAGCATTTCTTCAATATTTCAATGAAAAAAAGCCATGACAGGAACATCTATGTTTCATGGGGAGGAGGGGGGGTTACAGAAAACGCCGTACAAGGGTCACAGAGGTCAACATCCATACCGTTAAGAGGGTGGGCTACAGGGGCTCACCAATTGTAAACCATTAAAACACGTCGTTGGCCGCTATGAAACTGACAAATGTGTTCATGGTCATTTATGGCAAAATTCTCTCTGAGCTGATGTGGCGAACAGATGAAAAAAAAACAGAAGCTACTTGAAAGGGTTTCACTTTTCTTTTTTTTTTATTTAAACTATCACTTCAGATTAAAAAAATGTTGGCCTCTGCTGCTGCAGCTAAAAGAGAGCATGATCAGAGCCAGCTGGACTATCTGGAGCTCCTTTTAGCTCAGAAAAGGAAAGCAACAGCAGCAGACAGCAGTGTCGTCTTTGGGTTTTGAAGACTTTGACTTTCTGTTTCAAGCGAAGCTTCAACGAGCCACAAAGTATTCACAAAAAATAAAATCTGCACCGTTGGATTGTGATTTTTTGAAAAAGACAAAATGTTCCTAAATCTGATTTGATAAACAACAACCTGCTGCAGCAAAAAAACACTGGAAGGAGCAACAGCAAGTCCTCCAACTGCAAAGCTTCTTTAGGGTCCAACACCACGTCTCAACAGCTAAAGAGGAAACATCACGCCAGCGGGGGCTTAAAACTGTCTGCAAACAAAGCCTTGCATCGGAACGAACACATGCTTCTGATTAGTCAAAAACATAAACACTCAGGGGGGGCTCACGAAAGACAAACATCCAAAGACTTCCTCCACGTCTGATGTTTGAAGGTGGCGCAGTGATTCTAAATCAAAAGTTAAAGGATTGACCTCCTGACCTAACAAGCTCCGCCCTCCAGTTCTTTCACCATCTCTCAATTTGACTTTATTGATTAAAATGTCGCCAAAATGTAAAGAACATTTAGGTAGTGCATGCTACTGCATGAGGATGAAAGACGGCAAAAAGATTAAGAAATAAAAAAGAAGTAGAATGGGAACACCTGTTTTTGTCATCATATTGGGGAATACAGGTAAGGTGCGGGGATGTAATCTTTTCATAGGTCATGCTATCTGGTCCCTCTCCTGTGCATGGCTCTCTTTCGGAAGTGAAAAGATGGGCTGCTTCTTTCTTTCGTGTCACTGAGGTGGAGCAGGAAAGCAGGCGGGATCCTGAGTCGGGATCTCTGGGGGCGGGGCGTTAGTTGAAGCCGGTGTCGGTGTGGTAGGAGTAGTGCCCGTCCGATGTCAACTGGGTGGTCTCTGTCGCCGATGGCTGCAGTACTATGGGCTCCCCCCCAGCTTCTGTTTGGAGAACAACAACAACCATTCTTCAGAGGCTCATCCTTCCATCTAGTCCAGGAGTCTGCAACCTGCAGACTCTCTGTGGTGGAACAAGTCAGGGAGACCTGACCCGGCCATGTCGACCGTCTGAGTCAGCAGCTCCCTCTAACCAAAACTACCTAAAGAAAACAAATAAACAAAGCCCACAAGCTAAGACTACCTAAAACTAAAACAACAAAACCCAGCAGTGTAAGACTGCTGAGAACAAAGAGGGGAAAGAGAACAAAATAAAAGAAAAAAATAGCATTTTTTTTAAAGTAAGGATTACTTAATTAGCATTTATTTAATTTAGATTACTTAAATGTATAAATTGATGGCTGAGATGCACATAGATGATAAACTATGTAGGTTTTTACATCCCTGTTGACCTCAAGACGTCTTGTTTGCTCAACGTTACCTCCAGAATGCAGATTTTGAATGCAAAGCAAAACTTGGGTAAAAAGTTTGATCTTTTATGAGTTAAAAGCATATATTTTCTTATGCTGCACAACATTGGTCACTAGCTGCCCAGAGCTGCACTGAGATGATCCTGTTTGGTACGGAGCATCTTTATTTTTGAAAAAAAAGTTATTTGAGCTTCTGTCAAAAAATCACATTTTGAGAGATGCTATTTTTAGTTTTACATTTTTGCTAAGAAATAGACATAATTCAAATTTATTATCAAAAAAGAAGATCATGAATGCAAATCCAAATTTCTTAAAGGCTAAAGTAATTCTATGCGGTTCCTTCTAGGTTTTGATTTTTTAATTGTTACCGACCCCTGATCTAGTCCAGAGTCAGTCCTCGAGGGGGGGCTGGCCTCCAGCTGGTTTTCCAGAAACCCCGCCTTATCTGCAGCTGATTACCTGGATCAGGTGTGTTTGTCCAACACTGAGCCTCAATGATGGGTTGGTTGTAAGAGATGCAGGACACCGGCCCTCGAGGACTGACTTTGACCCTGACAGAGCCACCTCTCACCTCTTTCATCAGATTGCAGCTGGGCCTCTAGGTCCTCCGGAGACACGTAGAAGTCTTGCTCCTGGCCCTCCCGAGGCCGGGGTTTACACCGCCCACAGCAGCAGTTACAGCAGCAGCACAGGCAGCAACAGAAGTAGCATCCAGTGGCCAGGCCACAGAATATAAACAGAGCCTGCAGGGAAACAGGCGCACGTCAGGAAAGGAGAAACGACCTTAGACGAGACGGTAGGAGAGTTTCTTACCTTTGCCCACCAGCTAGAAAGGACAAAGTAAGTGTTCACATTTTCCTCTCCAAACTGCTCAGCCACGTATAGTCCAAGTGAACCGTATTTATCGTAAATGTTGCGCTTTGTTGGATCATTCAGAATGGCGTGAGCGTTGTTTATCTCCTTAAACTTATCCGCAGCCTCCGGATTGTCAGGGTTCTTGTCAGGGTGGAACTTCAGGGCCAGTTTCCTGCAGAACACAATCAAAGTTTAAACACATCTGATGCTAAAAGCAGTAAATTAGGAGTGTTTCCCTCACCTGTAAGATCTCTTGATGTCATCGTTTGTGGCCACCTTGTCCACTCCCAGCACATGGTAGAGGGACTCCCCTGCAGTGGACAGAGAGCGCTGCCTCTGCTGCTCAGTCATGGTGCCTCACGTCTTCAGGCTGGGCACAGGAGCCACACAGCTGAAAAAGCACGTCACCTCCATCAACCAGGACATGCACGTCTTAACCGCAGAGGAGTTAAACGACAGATTTTTTTACATGAATGTTTTTCATGGAGATCACCCCTGTGACTTCCGTTAATTGCTCAGATTCTGTGGCCTCTTGGCAGGACCTCTATGGTGCTTGAGTAAATCAAAGGCTGACATCCCTGCAGGCTCACACCGGCTTCAGCAGGCAGGCTTGATTAACAATGAAAACCAGAGAATCCCCACTGCTTCCCAACCAGACTCATCTCGACAGCAAATGAATGGACTCTATTAGATATTTGGAGCCTCACATTTCCACCTAAAGCCGTTCAGAGGTTGTCTGTTAAATTCCCCCCTCCTTGCTGCCTCTATCTATGAAAAAAGAAAGGATTAGACACCACGAGCGCGATGCTGGAGCCTAATCTCCGAGCAGCATCATCATCAGCTGCACTGCTACAGCGCGCAGCATCCATGTTGGTTCGCTCCCCGGCCTGCTCTTGATGCAAGGCGGGGATGGCTCGTCAGCGAACAGCCGCAGAATGCGGGGAAATAGAGGCAGATCGGCGCGCGCGGGGGCCGGCGGGGGGCTCACCTTTCCGTCGGGGAGTGCGCGCGCTGCGAGGCTAACGATCCGGGTAACGTTCTGGTCTTGGGCGCTGGAGCGTGACTATGGCTGCATCGCGCACGTACCCGGACCCGTTCTGGCTCTACTACAGGACCATGGACAGCCGCAGAAGATCGCTGGCTCCGCCCCCTCCAGCCCCACGGAGGCCCAACGTGGACTGATGGGGGAGCGGTCTGACTGGAAAAACGAGAACATGAATAAATACAGACATTTTGAGAAAAAAATATTATTTTGAATGTATTTTATCGAGATTGTTGGACCAAACAAGCATAATCCTATTATATCCCCTTTTTCTGCATTCTTTTTTATTCATTAATATGTAATGTTTGTGCATCTAAGTTATGTTTGATACATTGAATGTTAATTTATTCAAGTTTTATCAATTGAAATTATTTTGAACGTTTAACTTAACAAATGTGTAAAAAATAAAGTTACTTTCAATGCAATAAACAACATTTATTTGTATTTTACTTGTTCATTTATTTCATTTTCATAATGCACAACAATAAATTACTAAATATTCTTGATTTGACTGAAGATTAAAGGGAACAGAAATAAGAAAACTCATTGTCTGCCCCATTTAACAAAATCAAACTGTTTTATATCTACTTGTAGAACATAAATACATCAAATGGTAGGCAAAAGCATCAAAAGCTGACAGATAAAAACAAAACAAACAAAAAAAGGAAAAAAAAAATCAAATATCTCTGATTTTTTTTTCTTGATATTACATTTTCCCAATATCCTTATAGTCCATATTGTCTGAGCAAACAACAAAACCAAACAAAAAAGCAACAAAAATGAACATCAAATGCCTTAGGATATATAATATCCTTACAGTTCAAATAGTTTATAATGTCTGAGCATTTGATGTTTTACTTTTTTAATTTATTAATTGAATTGGACTCTTTTATTGATTTCTCAGGATTATTCCATAATCTGATTCATTTCACTGAAACACTTTATTCAATGTAAAATGCCTATATCTTTTGATGAAAATAAGCAACATAATTAATATTAATATGGTGTTTATACTAAATTTCCCAAAAATTATAGCATTTAATGTCAATTTCTAGAAAAGTTAATGTCATCAGTGTTCATTGCAAAGTAGCAAATTACTGTAATATAATTACTTTTGTCAGTAACGGAGAAACGTGTTGTATTCATTTAAATTTCAGTAATCAAATTACAATGACTAGACTTTAGAAACCCTCATTACTCATGCTTTGGTGCATGTGAAACCATTGCAGGTGACTAGTAAAACAATTTTATTTAAGTAAACTGTAGGCTCTGACTTTTTCTCTTCATTAATGCTGAGTTGGAAATCGGTCAAAGTCAGATGGAGGAAAAAGAGCGGAAATATAGACAAGGACAAACAGGCATTTAGCATTTGGATATATTTCTAAATTGTTGTCAAAGGCAAAAACATTTTAATTAAGTGTAAGTTATGTTCTGGAGATAAACTCCTTTCCACAGGCCAACCTGTCCAATCACTTGGTAAGATTGCAAAGCAACACTATGTTTTTGGCAAAAGATGCCCATAGCCACAGTATTAGTGTCAATCCTAAACATTTTGAGTAGGTTCTTCAACACAATTGTAAGCATCTTTTGCTGTTGTCACTTTATAACAACTTTCAATGTGCAGTTATGCTTTGAAATAGAATAGAATGGAAAAAATAACACTACTAATGTACAACACTTTACCTAAAATGACATGCCCATGTAATTAAATCACATTAAATCATAGTTTAACAATATTTGGCTCAAGAAGATACTAAACAAATCTGGACTCTTTTCTGTGTGGAGTTTGCATGTTCTTCCTGTACACGTTTGTGTTTTTTTTCTATCCAGGCACTCCAGCTTCCTCCCACAGCCCAAAACGCTTCATAGAATAATTGGTTAGTGTCCCTGGTGTGCACGTGAGAGAGTGTGAGGGAGGGAATGTGTGCCCTGCAACAGACAGGCGACCTGTGCGGAGTACCCCGCCTTCATCCAACAGTATCCGGAACAAGTTCCAGCCGCCCAATGACCCCAAAAGAGATAAAGCGGGCTAAGAAAGTGGAAAGTGCAACATTGAAAATGCATTTATTCAATTAAATTCAATTACATATATTAAATTATATTGATTTTATGTTATTTACGTGCAAATGTGGGTTATTTTTCACAAATGCAATATTACATCGCCCTTTAGTCATACTGTTATCATGTGATGTACATATTTTGTGTACACTGTGTACTGGTGTTAGTGTTTATTATGTGTCAATACCTGACTTTTATATATTTTATAATCACCATAGCACCATATTTCGTTGTGTTCTGCATACAGTGATATTCAAGATTTTTTTTTCAACAAATGTAATTACTTTTTACTGTTAATTCTTTTTATTTCTATTTTATTTTTATATTTTAGTAGCTGACTTGCGTGTAATTTTTGTTTAAGATTTGAAGTAGTCTAATTTCATAGGGTTAACATTTAGTGATTGTATATCGTTTCCTGGCAAAGACAACGTATTTTATAATTTATTTTGTATTCGTATATAGAGCAGAAACAGCTGTTTTAACTACTAGTTCGGTCAACTGACTCTCCCTCGGCAACCGTGACGTCACCCCAAGACCAATCAGACTACGCGCGTGACGGACGTGCCTATCGCGAGGTTATCCCGTTAGCTTGGACAGTTAGCTAGCTGCGAACAGCTTGGCGGCGTGCTCATGCTTTTTCAGGCTGCTTTTAAATGAAGCTTTAACCACAGTGAGACTTTTGTTGTACTTATTTATCATCCGCTTCTCCTCGTAGAGAGAAAGGATAACCGGTCGGCGGAGGGTTTGCACGGTAAATAGCGAAAACGCGAACTAGCCACAACATCTGCTCGGGTTTGTTTTGGTAGCTTCAGTGGATTTTTCAGTTATTTTCAGAGACCCTGCCGAACGCTCAGACGATTTAAAAGTTGTGGATAAATAATTTTGTCGCTGTTGAATTTTTAAATACAGTATCAAACGTTTGTTTGGTTGAATTTGTCTTTATATTGGGTTGTAACATGTTTCTGTTCGTGCAGGAACAGACTATAACCGAGCAGTGTCAGTCTTGCTCACGTTTGTTTCTTTCCATCCCAGGATCCCAATGATGAGTTATGCTGAAAAGCCCGAGGACATCACGAAAGAGGAGTGGATGGAGAAATTAAACAATGTTCACATACAGAGAGCGGACATGAACCGCCTCATTATGAATTACCTGGTGACAGGTGAGACCTCCATCTTTAATGTGTTTGTATGACTTTCAGGAATAAAATGTACTTAAATTGAACAAGTTATTTTCTTTTTGGTAAACATTTTCAGAGGGCTTTAAAGAAGCTGCAGAGAAGTTTCGGATGGAGTCTGGGATTGAACCCAGTGTGGACCTGGACTCATTAGATGAAAGGATAAAAATCAGGGAGATGATCCTCAAGGGCCAGATACAGGAAGCGATCGCACTCATCAACAGTCTACATCCAGAGCTCCTGGACACCAACCGGTACTTGTACTTCCACCTACAGGTAGGTTGGCTCAGAGGTTTTCCCAGAACCAGCATGTGATCTTGCAATTATCCCCAGTGGAGCCATCAGATTATCTCATTTATTTCAGTTCTACACTATGGTTAGTTTCCTTGGAATATAGAAATCTGTGGTTTTATGATTAAAAATATATTTTTAAATATTTCTGTTAAAAACTAGCAGTTTTGATTGCTAGAATTTCACCTTGAAAAATAAGGTGCTACTTTGAGGATGTTGCATTTAAAAAAAGTGTTGTTTTACAGTTTTCTAAAGTAATATTCCTATTTATTTTTGTAAAGTGATAAGTACATTTATTGGTACATTTAACGGTCAGATGTGTTTTTAACAAGAAACTGTATTATAATTTCTAGTTTTGACAGTTATGTGTACTACAATATTAATACTTTTTTTGCATAACATTGCATAATTTACAATAAAAAACATTACATTTGACATGCAGTCACTATTAAAATATTAGTAAAGATGACTTTGGCAGTATAAAATACAATGGATTTATTTTTTCTTCTATGCTTGTGTATTATATACAGAACAAAATGCAAAATTTGAAAATTCTTACCTTTAAGGAAGTTCACGGTTAATAAAACTGTCACTTTTATGACAATGATCCTTAACAGTTTTATGCATTAAAAATGACGAACCTTTTTGCAGTGTACCTTCAACATCAGCATTACCTCTTTTTCCTCCTCTCGCAGCAGCAACATTTGATTGAGTTAATCAGGCTAAGAGAGACTGAGTCAGCGCTGGAGTTCGCTCAGACGCAGCTGGCGGAGCAGGGGGAGGAGAGCCGGGAGTGTCTAACGGAGATGGAGAGAACGCTAGCCCTTCTGGCCTTCGACAACCCAGAGGAGTCGCCCTTTGGAGACCTGCTCAACATGATGCAGCGACAGAAAGTAAGCTCATCTGACCTGCTCGCTCTGATTTAAATTAGTTCATTTCGCTTTCTTTCCTTAACGGCAACAGGAAAACTCAGTTAAGATTTAGCAAAAAATTTAAAAAAATCAATTTTATTCTTTCAGTTTTTCAAAAAAATGATAATTTCCAGGGCTCCCACGGGGTCTTAGACACTCTTAAAACATTGAATTTATAAATATCAAAACAATACCTTAAAAAGTCTTGAACTTTCATATCTGAGCCTTAAAAATGTGTTTATACTATATTGTTTCGTTGTATTTCAAATTCAAATACTGTGGTTGTGTTTTTTAAGGAAATTATTGTTCTGAAATGTTTTTCTTTGTCAGAAGGGTTTTTTTTAATGGGCTGAGAAATGTGTCTTAACTTAAAAAGTCTTAAATTTAACTAGAAAGACTTCTCTGAACCTTGGTTTGCAAACAATTTGATTTAAACGAATGTTAAACATAATCAATTCTCTTGTCATACCATCACTGTAGTTAGAAGTTTAGTTACAGTTAGATTTACATATTTATTGACACGAGCTTTTGCCCCAACCTGTTCTGCATGATGTGCAAATAAAAATAGAGAACTACTGAAGGTAATCAGATGTGGTGCATCTCATTTTTTAATGCTTAGCTTCTCCAAATTATACAGAACTGATCAAAAGTGTTGGAACGTCAGAGATAAACAGGCAAACCTCCACACACATCACCAGGACGACAAAGGAGTGGCTACTGAAACAGCATTTCAGATTTCTTTAGTGGAGGACTTCTCTTGGAGGGAGTTAAAGTCTGTTTCCCAGGAACAACCTAAACATCACAGCTCTTGAGAAGATCTGTATGGAAGACTGGACCAAAATAGCAGCTACTAATATTTGCCCTCTATCATTGACTACCAGGGTTACATTACAAAGTGTTGACTTTTGTTATTGATCAAATACTTATTTTCCACCATAATTTGCAAATAAATTCTTTTAACTATTTTTTTGTTTCTTTTTTTTAAGTGGGAGAACTTGCACAATTGGTGGCTGACTAAATATTGTTTAGCCCCACTGCATGACTACTGTTAAAATGCCCATGGTGAGCAGTAAATGGTTCACTAGTTTAACTGGTTTGCATATGTTGATGTGCAGGTATGGAGCGAAGTCAACCAAGCCGTACTGGACTATGAAAACAGGGAGTCGACACCCAAACTGGCTAAACTCCTGAAGTTACTGCTGTGGGCTCAGAACGAGCTGGACCAGAAGAAGGTGAAATACCCCAAAATGACAGATCTCAGCACAGGCACCATCGAGGACCCCAAGTGAACACGACAAACAGCCACTCCCCCCCACATCTCCTTTATTTATGATCAGTCAGTGACTGTGTGACAGCCAGGTAAATACATGTATAATATTTTTTTGTTTTGTTTTCATACATGAAAGGTATTTAAACTTGTTCAAAATGTACATTGCTGTATTTGCAAAGTATTCCGTTTAATTACAGATCCTTAAATTTTAGATAGATTTCAGTGACTATACAAATTACTGATTATATTAAGTATTTTCAAAGCCTACGCTGTGTGTGTTATTTATTGTGGATGTCTTTTTTCACAAAGCTTGGTTTTTGCTAATGTAGGAATAAGTTGTGTAAATGAAGTGTTGATGCTCTGTGAACGACAGAAATAGTAGCAAACAGGCCGGTTTGCTGAAAACGTGTTTTCTTCTGAGCGGGTGGACGGTTTCAATGCCGATTATGATCGAATTTACTAGCAAGGTATTGCTATTTTTTAGGGTAATGTACACTGTTGTAATACAGTTCCATTGTGTTATGATTTTATTCCCCATGCTGTTTGAAAGTTTGTTATAAAACCTGCTACATTCTTTTCAAAGTGTGGGCTTGGTTTGTGTTCAGGCTCTTTGAACATGACAGACTTCACGTTGAAGATGAGTCCAGACCGACAGGTTCATGTCTGTCATGCGAGATAAGCTCATTGTTGTTGTTGGGTGGTGTTTCTAATTGTCTGTTCCAGTTTATCCAACTGGAATCCTACCGTTCCTGAAATCCGGGATGTTTGCTCTCATGTTTAGCATAAACTTCTCACTGCTCTTGACATTTCATACCGAAAGTTTTTATCCTTGTTTTTAGTAAAAACAAGCAAGAAAAAAACCCAACCTACTAATTGTTCATGATAAATTCAGTTTTTCTTAGCTCATTTTAAATACCAACTTTTTATTTTACATGGATCAACCAGACTTTTCTAATTTAATTCTTTTTTATTTATAAGTTGTTGATATAAGTAAGCGATGGGGCAGAATTTCCATGTATTCTAAAATGAAATGAAACCTGAAACACGCCTCTGTCCTTTCAAAAGATGATATGCAAATTAGACAACCCGATGAATCCACCAGGAAACCTTTTAATGTCAGTAATAAAAATCCAGACGGCAGACTGCGGTGTTGCTCCAACAAGTTGGAACAGTTTGGCAGGTTTTCCTCATGAAAGCTCTCTGAATGCGGAAGAGCAGCACAGAAGGAGACAGGCACGCTCGTCTTCTCTGGATGGCCGAATCCCACACAGCCGGAGAGCAGAAGAAGGATTTGCGTGTTTCCTTGTTGGATCCCAGCATTTATGGACTCCAGGCATCAGCAAAAGAAGAAC
>NC_050518.1:17475219-17500451 GCF_002922805.2 Oryzias melastigma | reverse complement strand
GCGCGTGCTTATTTGTTTTTTCGCTTCAACGTTTTTGTAGTTTTACGCTTTGAACGTCAATTCCACCTTAGGATGATAAAAGTAATATAGGCTGGATTAAAAAAAAAACTTATGTTTTTATTTGGGTTCACTAAATGAGCCATTTGTTCCAGTTTGTTGAAGACCGAAACTCACTTCACCGTTTAGAAAAAGACAGCCTGCAATATTTATGTTTTTGTGGCCTTGAAAGCATTCATTTCGAACATAAAGCTGTTAAATATTTTTTTTAATTTGAATTTTAATATAACGATATTTTACTATATATTAAAATTGCGTTATTTTCGACAGCAGCAAAAACAAGTTCCTTTCAAAATAAAACATCCGGTGTCAGATAAGATCCGCCTGCTGCAGCAGATTTACTTTAATTACAAATGCAAGAAAGTCAAACATGACGTACTATATCATAATGACTTTTTTGTGCCCTCACTTTTTTTTTTTATACTTTCACTATCGAATATAAACATGGCAACATTCGGCGTTGGTGATTTAATCTTTTGTGTAGTAGGCAATTACACAAAGAATTGAGAAAACGACAAGATATAAAGAGATGCCCAAAAACTGAAGTTAAAAAATGTGGAAAAATATGGACAATCAGTTAATCTTAATGTTCCTGTGACCACGGTGCTCAAAATCATCAGGATTTCATCAGTTAAACACTCTTGAAGTTCATAGATGTAATGGGGATTCTTGGCTCTTTTTTTTTTTTTTTTTTTTTTATGCCTCGAATTTGTGAATGATATCATGAAATCAGATGATCATCAAGGATTTTTGGGGGGGGATTGCAGAGGTCAGTCCCAGCTGCATCTTCATGTGAGGTCAATGATCTGTGACACACTTCAAACGGGTCTCAGAAACAAAGCACTGCGTTCTGAAATCACTACGGATTTTTATCCCATTGAACAGCAGTGGAGAGATCCCACAATGATAGTGGAGGACATCCTTCAACTCGGAAACTACCTGGAGCTGTTTGCAAAACATTGTCCAAAATTCTAGAGAGGCATAAGGAACACATTCATAGTTACAGGAAGTAATGGATTTCAGTTAGTTTTATTTATTTTTTTATTCAAAGGAGTGTCTATCAAATATCACATCAAGTGTGTGTTTTTGAGTTCTGTGTGAATAATTGTTAGATAACAATTTTCTCCTCTTTTTTGGGGGGTTGTTCCAGTGCAAAAAAAAAAAAAATAATAATTATTATTATTAACAAACTAACAACAATGAACTTTAAAATGTTTGTAATTTGCAAAACTTTCTGAGAGAAGTGATGCATTTTCTGATAGGATTATAAGTCAGTGACAAGTTAAAGTGATGTTGAATATTTCTTCTTTTTAATGAGATTTTGGGGCAGCTGTGGTCCAGAGGTAGAGCGGTCGACCTCTGTGCGCCCATGTGTCAAAGTGTCCTTGGGAAGGCACTGAGCCCCACATTGCTCCTAGTGGTCAGAGGGTTGGGGCCAGTGTTCGGTACCTTTTGAATGGATGAATGGGACTGTAAAGTGCTTTGGACGCAGCACGAAATCAAATTATAGATTTTTTCAAACTTTTTAGTTATTTTATTCATGGTTTTAATTATTACATTTTTAGCATCTTTACATGAAATGAATGTTAAAAAAAAAAACCATTGGAATTTGGCATCCCCTCCAGCAGATGGCGCCCTAGGCGGCGGCTTAGGTCACCTATGCTCAGTAACATATGTGTACATTATTAATTATAATGAAAACCCGCTCAGAGGATCATCTCGATCTATGCAGCATCTTTGTTTGTTTACAAAGAAACTCACTATTTGTTCTTCTACGACTATTTCCGACAGTTCTGTGCATGTCAAAATGATCTATTCCAATCAAACGTGTGGCGCATGTAAACATGTCTTAGATTTTAATGCAAATAGGGCACTAATTTTATAAAAATGTTATTGATACACTGGAGCTCACTGACGTTTCCTGTCATTAACCTGCATCTTTAAGAGCTATTTTAAAAGCAATCATCTAAAAAAAAAAGAATAGATCAGTTTTCAAACTGAATGTGATTTCTTTTCATGATTTCTTTTCTATGCATTTGTTCAGGTGAGGTTTTAAACAGAAAACACAAACAAAAAAAGGGCTTAGAAAAACTTAAATGAACCAAAATACGTCAAACAACATTTAATTCCGGGGCTATAAAGTGTCCTGAAGGATCCAGATGATCCCTGATTTGATCCAGACCGAGCTTCACAACATGAAGGACCTTAAAGCAAACACACACTTTCCGACTCGGACTAATCCTTTTTGACCTTTAACCTCATAAACACACAAAAGAGGACTCATCAGGCTTCTAACCACAGACTACAGTAACACCTGCTCAAATAAATCTCAGCAACAACTCCTGAACTTGTATTATTACTCATAAATAAACGTATCGTTCATGCGGTGTAACAATTAAACTGTGTTTTTTAGGCCCGTTGCTCGAAAATGGACCCTGGTGCTGTTCATGGGCACATGCCTCCTCTACTGCGCCCGGATGACCATGCCGGTGTGCGCCGTTTCCATGGCCACCAGATTCCACTGGAGCAAAATCGACTCTGGTCTGGTCCTGGGTGGGTTCTTCTGGGGTTACTGCTTCACGCAGATCCTGGGAGGACACGCCAGTGACATGTGAGCACAACTGAAAACACGCTCGCTTCAACAGAGAAGTGCTGTTTTTACATCTCTTCCCTTTGGTTGTCCTTCAGGGTGGGGGGAGAGAGGGTCCTGCTCCTCTCTGCTGCCTCATGGGCCGTCATCACAGCAGGAACTCCTCTGCTGGCTCATCTTGGCTCTCACCAGCTTTTCCTCATGACTCTGGCCAGAATCCTGATGGGATTACTGCAGGGTGAGTGCTTTGTTTCTCTAAAGATGAAAACATTACATGGTCTGCTCAAAGTCTTGATGATTCGACAGAACATTTTCAAATTTATTACCATTAATTTTTTATGTTTGATGAGAAGTTAAAGCAGTTGTTTAATTTAAGAAGTGTTTTGTAAGAATGCTGAACGATTTAGATATTCAGACAGTTGCTCCTCTCTGACCCTGATCAGCTGGACGTTGCATGAACCTTGTATGTTTTTCAGGTGTTTTTTTCCCGTCTTTGGCCAGCCTGTGCTCCCAGCGAGTGCTAGAGGGGGAAAGAGGGTTTTTAATGAGCACCATGAACAGCGGCACTTATCTCGGGTACGTTGTGTACAGTCGTGGACATACGTTTGTGGATAAATACACATTGTGGATATATTTTTGTGCTTTTTTCCTCCTAGAACTTTGCTTGCTGGTGGGATGGGGTCTGTGCTGCTGGAGCAGTATGGATGGGAGAGCATGTTCTATTGTTCAGGTTTGCTGTCGGGACTCTGGGCTCTCACTGTTTGGCAGTATTTACTAAAAGGTACATCTGTTAGTCATTTTTTAATCTCAATTAAGATTTGATTTATCTGTTTTAGTTTTTTAAGAACAATTGAGATATGATGATAAATGTTCAAAGGATGGAAATATGGCGGTAAGACGCTATCACAGGTTAAAGTACTAAAATGGAAAGGTTGAACATAAAATGCAAAAATGGTTAAATAAATAACATTTGGAAAACAATGACAGCAAAGTGGAGAAATGTTTGTCATATTTCTACCTTTGTTCACTTTCTTTTATTTTAAACCCACATATCTAAAAACCAACGATAACATGAAGGACATAATATGATATATCATAATCTGGACATACACTTGTGTTCATAAGTTTACATCACCTGTGTCATAAACAGGCAGACGGTTGGATCCAAGTGCAGCAGGTTTATTTAGCAAAGGCAGGACTTGAAGTCCATAAAGCTAAATCAGGGTCAGGCAGGCAGGAACATGAGGGCATCAGAGAAAATCAGAGTGTTCAGGGTCCAGGCGAGGGTCGGGGCAGGCAGCAAACGCAGCTGGTTCTCATCAGTAAGGCTTCTGGGAGGAGGGGCTTATGGGAAGTGAAGTGTAGAGAATCAGGAAGTGTCAGTACTCTGGAGATAGTTCCTGCTGATATCCAGAGGGGGAGAAAGCGGATTAATTCATGACACTCTGGGAAAAAAAATGAATTAAAGGCTATTTGTCAGCAAATGAGGACACAATAAATGTTTCCACGAAAGGTTAGTGGATGGATTAAGGTATTTATTGTTAAGCAACACTTCTTAAACCATAATGACATCAGAGAATTCCCAAATAACACAAAATCAATATCTTGTATTGTCTCCTTTTGCATCAATAACAGCGTAAAGTCTCTTGTGTTCGTTGTGGATGATATTCTTTATTTTCTTTAAAGCAGCCCATTCTTTGTGGCAAAAAAAAACTTTAAAGTTCCTTTAAATTCTTGAGCTGTCTTGCTTGAACTGCCTGTTTGAGATCTCCCCAGAGTGGCTCAATAATATTGAGGTCAGGAGACAGCTGACTGACATTCTCAATTCTTTGAATATCTTCTTAAATCCAGTTTTGTACAGTTCAGTTACCTTTCCCCATAGATTTTCTGACAGATCTTTAGTTTTCTCTATGACTCAGAATTCAGAGATGTCAGTGCAGGATTGGATGATGGAAGCGTGAGTCTGTTGATGCTCATTAGGGTATTGAACAGGGTGATTTGGAAAGTTTCTGTTATCATTATGATTTTAAAAGGGCAAATAGATTTTATTTGATGATAAATAACTTCACCCGACCACTAACTATGAGTGCAATAAAAGTTATTGAGCTATTATTCGTATTCTATAAAAATGATCAAGAAATTATAATTTCTTTCAGAGTATGTAAACTTATGAGCACAACTGTAATGTGGAAAAAATATACAAAACATGATTTCTTTCTTAATTTTTGACTCTAATATTAGATATTTCTTCACGTTTTTTTTTCCATTAAAGTGATTATAATTTATGTGGATTACCAGATTATATGGCATGTTGGGAATTATTGACCTATGACATGAAAGCTAAGAAATTAATTTTATCTTGTTTCATGCAATATGATGAATCTAAAGAACAAAAATCATAATTTCCTGACTTTATAAACACCGTCATATCTTAGCTCACACCAGTTTGATTATCTCTTTCTGGTGTGGTTCAGGTGAAGTCACCCCGGCCCAGGTAAAAGCACAGAACCACACACAGCCAGGACTGTCAAGAAAGCGTTGGCTGAAACTTTTAAAAAAGCCTCCAATCTGGTACGACTTTCTTGTTCTCTAATTGGATAAATGCTGAGTCAGCATTTGGCGTTTTTAACCTCCTCATCCTCTCTCCAGGGCGATGGTGTTTGCCCACATGTGCACATGCAGCACGGCTTACACTCTCCTGTCCTGGCTGCCAACGTACTTCAGAGAATCCTTCCCTGATGCTCAGGTGTGTGACTCGAACCCGCAGCTCCTCCTGACCCTTCCCGGCCTAGAGCGCCACCCCCCGACCTCTTTGACCCCCGTTTGTCTGTGTTCCTGCAGGCTGGGGTTTATAACGTGGTTCCATGGCTGACTGCCATTCCGTCAGCGCTGAGTGGAGGATGTGTTTCAGACCTGCTCATCACTCGAGGTTTGAGAAGAGCAACGCCGCTGCTTTCACTCCCCATCACTAAATTACAAACTTTAAACCATTCATTTACTCTTGTAGGTTATGGTGTGCTGACTGTCAGGAAAATAATGCAGGTACGTTTGGAGAACTGTGCTGTGATTCCACATGTATGCTCCATTTTTTTACACTGTTTTACAGGAGTCAGTTTCTCTTGCATGATTTCAATTTTTTTTTTTAAATTGCATCATTTAATTATTATAAAATTAAAAACAGTCTATGCAAACATGGGAAAGAGGGAGAAGACCCTTGAGATCATCTGCAACAATTTTTATACATTTGTCCTCAAAATGCATTTGTAAATGTAAATGCAGATAACATTATAGGACTGGAACTTATCGAGACACAATCAAATCACAACATTAAACTTTTGTAATTATTAAAACCCTACAAGTAACTGAAAAAAACCCCACATTTTTTTTAGTAATTTGTAAAGACAGGTTGTTTTTACAGATAGGATTGTTTCATTCTGATGACAGCAGAATGTTCTTTAGAGATTCAAACAGATCAGGTCAGCAGGTCAGGTCTGCATGTTTTCAAGGAGCACAAAAATGTTTAAAATAATTCAGAGAATGTTGTTCTAACCAGCTTCTGAGAACAGACAGTAACACCAGATTTTACTGACAACTAAGAAACAACGAACAAAGTATTTCATTTCTACAGACTCCTTAAAACTGGACTGTAAAAACTGTCGAATTTTAATGGAAACACCACAAAAGCATGAATCCATTTAACTTTCTATTAAGAAAAGCATCCATTTAAACTCATGCGGGTCATTCCTTTGTTCCAATTGTTTAATCCTTTTCAGGGTGACGAGGTTGCTGGAGCCTATCACAGCCACTTTCGAGTGAAAGTGGGAACACATCCTAGTCTATTGCAGAGTTCAATTTTTGGATTCAAACTTCAGGATAAACTGATCATTCTTTCACTCTTAGAGCAACTTTGTATAGAAATAAACTTTTTTATCCTCAGCAAACTTTTTGACGATCTTTTCTTTTTCTGACAAAACTTTGAAAGTATTTGGATTACATCTAATTATTAATAATAGTTGAGACATATCGTCTTTTGGAAGAGTTAATATTTTCTCCTGAAATTCTATAAGGAAAAGTTTTCCTAAAATCTTCTAGTGTTAAAATGTCACCATTTAGTTACTGCTTGAATCAAAAACATAAATATTGCCCAAAATAATGTTAATTTTTAATGTTTTAGTACGTATTAATGTTTTGTTTGAATAATTAAAAAAACGACAACAACATGATGTTTATCAAATCTCCTGTGTTCTTCTCTCCATCTTCCTTCAGTTCTGTGCCATGGGTGCGTCCAGCGTCTTCATCCTGCCGCTGGCTGGAGAAGTCGATTTCCCATCAGCCGTCATCTTCATTTCTGCTTCTGTGGGGTTATCCACATTTAGTAGTGGGTATGGTATAATAATTAAAATACATATCCTTACAAATATTTTAGAACTTATGGTTTGTCTAAAAAAAATAATAAAAAAAAAATCCCTCAAAATTCTCTAGTCGTAAAATCAGCAGAAAGCATCAAACAAACTGAAGCATTTACGTACTTGTTCAAGAATTATGACATTTTTAACATCTTAACTTAGAGTGGAAATTTATCGTTTGAGTTTCTTTTTACATGGTAACATCCATCCTTACAAATTTATACAATGTAAAGTTTTTTTAAAGTAGAAAAAAAACACATAACAGACATTGAAACAACTAGAACTCAAGTTTTAAGCAATGCAGATGCTAGGAACACATTAGAGTTTTAGATCTGTGTAACATTTTAAATCAGGTCTTTTTGGAATTTGTTGATTTCAACCAGACAAACAGATGTTTACTGAATACATGTGTGGATACATGTGCAGACCTGTTCAGGTTTATGTCTCCTCATGTCTTACATATTGGAAAATGACCTTTTGGACACTGTTGCAAATACAACAGATTTTTGTCTTTGAACTAAAATAGCAGATTTATTGACATTTCATATAATAATTTGGAATAATTAATTTTTCTGAACATGTGCCTGTTCTTGTGTTTCAGTGGCGTATCTGTGAATGTGCAGGACCTCACACCATCATGTGCTGGAGCTCTTTATGGTACATCTAAGCTTCTTATTTCCTCCCATCAGTTTTTTAAGTGTATTTGTCAAATATTCTGGTTTTCTCTTACAGGTTTCATGAATATGATGGGGGCCTTTATGGGTACGTAACCTAAACCTGACCTAAACTTCAGGAAAGTGTGAGATCCCAGCTCTAACTGCCTATTTGCTCCTCAGGTCTGCTGCTGGTGTCCTTTTCAGGCTACCTGATAGAGATCACTCTGTCGTGGGCCGCAGTGTTCTCCTTCATCATTCTGGTGAATGCCATTGGTCTTTGGATCTTCCTCATCTTCGGAGATGCTCAGCGTCTTGATCAGACGGCTCACTGCCAGCTGGTTGTGGTTTGACATAGACTGTCTTCACTCAGACTGAGGTCTTTGCTGCTCAACCACTCGAGGATTCAGCATCAAACCCAAGACTTCTAAAGATTTCTCTTTCTTAACTTATTTTTGATTGTATTAGAAAAGGAGAGTTGTTCAAAAAAAGTAATGAAACTGTTTTGGAGCATTGTGAATATTTCTGTATCCATTAATATGAACAGTATATTTATTGGTCCTATAAAACTGTGTCATTACCCTTTTTCTAAAGGAAAACCACAATTTTTATGAAAAAATATGCAAGAACTTTGTATTATTTTGATGTAATGAAGGCCACAGAAAGTCAACAAGCACTTTGAGAGATAAAACTCAAGCAAACATTACGGAACATTGATGAAGTGCATCATCTTGGACCTCATATCATAACACCCGTGCCTTACAAATGTTCAAGTGCAATAGAAGGAGCTCTTATGCATGAAGTGCAGCGTCTCCTGACTGATCAGGAAGGTGGATTGTGTGTTCTCATTAAAAGCCAACACTACATTTCTGCTTCTTTCTTTGCCTCTTTTATGTGAGATTCCTTTGTTGCTCATTTGGTTTTAGGTTTAATTCATCAAAATGTATTAAATAATTTTAGTCAAAGTATAATTCAAATATTTTATATTGTTTAAAGTGTTGAAAAGACGTGATTATTTGTTTAAGCTGTTTCAAAGAGTTGTATAATGTCCATGATTATATTTTCTTAAAGGTTTAACTTGTTTGTATTTGGATTGCAGGAGTTTTGTTTATAATTTGATATAAACCTAAAATACTGCAAGGAAAATATATTTATTATTTGATTATTCTAATTATATCATTTTGCATTTTTACGTTTGATAAAACTTTAAAGTTAATTTAATTTCATGGGTAATTGAAAAGGAGCTTAAAACTACGAAGCAAAATGCCCCCTGGTGGTCAGGAGCATGCGCATTAAGGTCTGATGCTTTGTTTTGATTATTCACATAACCCATAACATTTTGGCCTATTTTTAACTAATAATTTACAACTAATGAGTGTTTGTAAGAAAGCAGAATAAACTGGGGAAGTTTTTGAAACTCCTTTTAACTGAAGGGAATGATCTTCCCTTTGAGTGGGTACATTTTTATTTTATTTTATTTTATGTTATTTTGTTTTATTTTATTTTTTTATTTTATGAAATTTTATTTTATTTTATGTCATTTTATTTTATGTAATTTTATGTTATGTTATTTTATTTTATTTTGTTTTATTTTATTTTTTTATTTTATGTAATTTTATTTTATTTTATGTCATTTTATTTTATTTTATGTCATTTTATGTAATTTTATTTTATTTTATGTTTTTATTTTATGTTATTTTATTTTATTTTATGTCATTTTATGTTATTTTATTTTATTAAGGTCATTTTATTTTATTTTACGACAGAGGAGTCGCGCGGCGGTGAGCGCGCGCTCCGGTTTCAGCACCACGGTCAGCGCCCGCCGGCTCTTCCTTCCTCCTCCAGAGGCGGAAACGTTTCCGGTTTGTTGTGTTCTCCCGGTTGGCAGTCTGCGGTGAAGGAGAGGCGTTAGTAGATGGAGAGATCCGGATTGAGATGGACGCAGGAGGAGGGCCGGACCGGAACCGGACCGCTGTCCTCTGAGGGTTTGGTCCCGTGGACCGTGACGGATGTCCGCGCTGTTCACAGCCGGATGTGAGGCGGGACTGTGACGGATCAGCACACAGGCCCGTCCGCTTCCATCACGGGGAAAACTACCGGGATGTTGGCCGGTCTTCTTCCTTCTCCTGGGATTTCTGTTCTGCAGGAAAAGCTGCTACAGTCAGAGAAGACCTGGACGGAGAAGTTCCGACTGTTTATGAGCGGGAATCTGCAGATGTAAACAGGAACTCCTAAGACACTTCCACGAAGACAGACTGGATTTCCGCTCCTCGTGTTCACAGCGGACTTTAATTGATCAAACGCACAATTAAGGCACGCGGTGAATGCCAAGAGAGGAATCTGCAGCCGCACTCACCTGTGCGGACTCGTGCACGCGCTCACATTGAGATAGCTGATTATAAGAGTTAAACTGGTTTTAAATTCGATATTTGATCTGAAATAAGATGTTGTGGTGTCCAGATAAGCTTGTGCTTCATGACAAACTCATCATCTAATTGATTCAATATCCACACTATGAATTTGCATATTTGAACAAAAATAAATGTCTTTTTGTACTTATTTATCTAGTAAAAGACAAAAATATTACTTAATGTCACAAATAAACATTGTAATCAGTGGAAATGTCAGATAATAAAAGAAAAGATGAAAAAAGAGCCTGAAGAGAAACCATAAGAAAAACAAAAAGAAATCATTCAGTAAATATTTATATTTCTAGAGTATTTTTGTTTCCTGCTTGAACCTTTAACATCACTTTATCGTTATTGTATTGTATCATCTCTGGCTAAAAGCTGATGGTCCAGTTTTCCAGAATAGAAGGTTTTCATCAGTCTAATGAAGAGGCACAGCCAGGTGGTTTAAAGTTAATCCCAAAGTGAACAGTCTCTTTCTGATTCTTCTAAAACTCATTTTCATTTTAAATGGAATGTAGAATATGAAACGCAGTAAGACCAACACGCAGATCCAGTTAACCAGTAAAAAATGACAGATTCACCTGAAAGCATCAAATTCAAAGACTTCTGGAAGAAGATCTGTTAGATTTTAAGAATATTTGCAGGTAGAAAAAAACCACAAGAAATAGAGTGAAACTGAAAAATCCACACAGGATTTAAAACGGAAGAACGACTTTTGAATAAAACTATATTTGTCTGCAAAATAAGCGTTCCATATTCCTTCACTGCTCTGTTGCAATTACTACGACAACAAACCAGACCACATGTCTTCTTTTTGTGAAAACCTAAAAAAATAAAAGGATTAAGGTACTAAAAATGGATTGAACAGACATTTCTTTCATAAGTGAGCGTGGTATTGTCACTCAAAGTCTGGATGATAAGAAATTAGTGAACTTTCCATTGTACGGTTCAGGCTTCCACGCTGTTCGTTAATTTCTGACAATGCACATCTCGTTCGCATTATCCCATACACACAGGAAGTCGCACATATACAGTCAAATCTTCCTTTTCGTCGTGATTCTGAAACATAACAGAGGTTTGAGCATATTCTATCAGACTTTATTCACACACACTAACACGATGCTCTAATTCCAAGAACTTGGTTGTACAAACTAAACCCAGAAGATCTTTTCAAAATAAAAGAGAGACGGGAAACAGATGAGTATATCTTTAATAATGGACATGATCAAATCTAAGAATGTGATAGTGACCTCTGATACAATAGATATTTAATTCAAGGGTGACTTAAAACTTTTTTTTTCATCTTTTTCTTTTTTTTTTGCATAAATTTTATAAACTCCAATAACCGTAGTACAACTCTGATTGCGCCACAGTCGCACTCCCTCTTCTGTCACTCCTGTATACACACACAATACAGCAAGCAGTTAAAAAAAAAGTCACAAACATACAGTTTACCATATAGTCTATTCTCTGGGTTTTCATATGCTTGACAATCAGTTTAGTATTATGCTACAGTTTAACATTTTGAGGCGATCTCAGTTAGAAATGTGGTTACATTAAAGCTTACAATTTTACGATGAAGTGGACTTGTTATAGCAATGAAAACTATGAATTCACCAAGATTATAATGATAGAATAAAAGCAAAAAAAGGCAAGAAAAGAAAACATGTGGCAAGCCTGGCTTCATTTTTTTAAGCAGCACATGCTACATAGTCTTTAGACTTTGCAGGAAACAGCAAATTTCAAAATAAAACCTTAAATCATACAGCAGATTTGAATCTTTTCTCCTATAAATAAGAAAGGAACCACTTTAAAGAGCGTTTTGATTTATGGAGACGATTCCCTGAATCTCTTACAGAAACTTGTGAGGTACAGTACTGCCAAAAAAATGAAATTTCTTTTACACCAATGCTGCAAATTTTATCCCCCAGAAAAATATTCATGTTTCTTGTCGTTGTTAAACTGATTAGCCAAGTTTTCTAAATACTTTTTAACATTTAAAGACCCTAATGCCACAACCTGCACAGAAACGTCTGTGCACACAGAAACGTTGAGCCCTTCAAAATAAAACTCCCCTAAACAAGAAAAAAAGTTTCTTTTTTCTTACGAAAATGATAGGAAAACACTTGCCAACGCACATGTAGCAGACATTTCTCAGTACAGTGTTGTTCACTCATTACAATGAACCATTACAAGCACTTGACATTCTTTCAACACACGAACCACAGAGTGATCAGTCACTTAATATCAGCAGCATGAGCATGAGCGTGCAGATATTTATACTGAACTGAAGATTTGGGGCAGCGGGGTAACACAAGGCTTCAAAACCGAAAAGGGGAAAAAAAGAAAAGAAAATGATGTCACTGAAGCTATTCAACAGACAGAACTAGCTCCATCCCTGCACGTACGTTAAAGTCTGGGACACCCGGATGTGACTCGACAGTTTCACATGGGAAAAAAAAGTAATTCAACTTAAATAGAAAATAATATCAGTTATTTATTTATTATTTTTTTAAATGTCTGTGTGTTTTCAGTTTTTATCTAAATATTGGTATGTCCATCCAAAGACTATAACAGATCGTTCAGGGTTCCTCTGCAACAGTTTACTTCTGACGATCCTGAAAAAGAAAAAAAAGTAGATTCAGCAAAAAACAATACTTCAAAAAACATAAAACTGTTAAGCAAATATTGTCAATTTCATAAATTATTAAAATAACAACAAAATATAAAAATTAAAACAAGAATATAAAGGAGCAGAAATAAAAATCTATCATTCTGATCATCCTTTTGACCAAATTTCATGTTTTTCTTTTAAATTATACTTCTAATGGTTCTGCCCACAGACATGCTGAAAGAATAAATGTTTTACCTGATCAATTCTGGGTCGACTCTGTACTGGAGCGGGCTCATAGCTCTGATGGAAAAACACAAATATTTCAGGAAATGTGGGAGAAACATATCAAAAAGTCAGATATTTACAGAAAATATTACTAACATTCTGATTAAGTACTACTAAATACAAACTTTTCATTTTTATTTTTTGAAAATGCATTGGAGAAACCCTGATGTTTATGATCAGAGCTGTTCTCATACGATTTCAGTGTAACTATGACATGTAAAGATAACGAGGATGGCTCAACTGTCAAACACAGAGGAGGAAGTATGATGGTATGCTTTGCTGCAACCAGGGGTCTGTGACTTGTTCAGGAGGAACCCTGAACAAATACAAACATGACCCAACACAATCCCTCCTAGTATCCACTTTATGGACTCATCTTACAACTAGATAATGAGCCTAAACATAAACCGAAGCTCGACTAGAACTACATGAGAACACAAGAAGACTTGTTAATAAAGACGTTTGGGAGAAACTGGACATCAGAGTGAAAACAAAGCAAACTAATATATTCATGAAGAAATCTGCACAATACTGAGGAATATTTCCTTTCTTTGTAAAAAGAAATAAGAAGGAACTGTCTTAAGCTGTAATTCTAAAATTCGGCGTGTTTTTTATATTTAGGTGTATAGTATTTTGAAACTCCTGTGTGGAGGATTAATTAGAGAAGAAACTAGACTACATGCTTTGGATGTGACCAAAGAAAACATTTTAGAACAAAAATTAAATAGAAAATAAAGTCATGGACACATGTACACACTTTAAAACAAACATGAAGAAAGTTTGAGAGGAAAAAAAAGTCAATTAAATCGGAAACAGATTCTAAAATGATGTAATAGGGAAAATAAAGTGGCTTTGTGTTGGTCTATGATGTTATTATGTTTAAAACGTTGAATATAAAAAATAACTTGCATTCTGGCACTATTTCTATTTATGAAGTAGGACAAAAAAACAAGTTTTCTCCATCTAAAAATATCTCATTTTGTTATATTTTGGAAGGATTCTCAAACATCAGCAGGTCAAATAAAATCCAGCTGAACAAAGCTGTTTTACCTATAATGAAGATTTAAGATCCAATACTTTGTTCCACCTGCTGTTTTTTTTTCAAAGCCCAACACAAATCCTGAAATGTTATCCAAACTTTTATTCTGCAACTCCTACCAAACATCCGTTTTTCATGTGAATTCTGTAAAACCTACTCATATTTCTAGATAGTTTGGACACGTATGGATTAAAACTTTCCTTTTAAACTTTAAAACCAAAAAATAAATAGTGTTGCCTTGCTTTTTATTTATTTATTTATCATGTCCTGTAACTATTAATGTAATGAATCTATTTTTTATCTAACCTCATAATTGCTGTGAAAAGCCTCATTTTGAAATATTTTCATTTAAATCAATGACATTGTGACGTCTTAAAAGATCAAAATACAGCTAAAAAGTTCATCATAACAGACTTCTAGCCTTTACTTTTACACCACCAGAGGGGACTTTTGTTGAATCTTGAAAAAAAAAACAAAAAAAAAAAAAAAAAAAAACAGTTCCAGAGTGCTTTAAGTAATCACATTAATATAAAGTAGGAGCACTCCTATGAGCAATCAAAAAAGTATTTAGCAGAAACTTCTAATTAATACTATGTTACATATATTAACATGCCTTGTTCCACAGTTTACTACCTGACATGATCAGCATGTACCCAAGTAATTTATGACAACAGAAACCTCGTCGGGATTTATCACTTATATAATAGATATGACTTGTTAGGGTTAGTTCTGTTCAGAACAACAAAGTCTCACATTGATGATGTGACAGCGTACACGGAGACGTGCACCGAGAGTAAAGTAAAACGAGCTTTCAGCTGAGTTTAAATAGAACAGTCAAGTAAGTAAACAGCTGCTTTTTATATTTGAGAAGAGGACAATAGTTACAGATTATAAATAAGATTAATGCAAAAAAAAAAAAAACGGGCTAATTTATTTGTAGTTAACTAATCATGGTTAATGTGATCATTTGACACCCCTAATAAAAAGTTCAGTTGACTTGTTAGAAGGGGAAAAATCAATTTGGCAATATATAACGACATGTTTTTTTTTTTGGTGATACTTATATCGATTTAAAATGCTGACAAGACAATGTTTGATTAATAATTTATGGGTGTCTTTCATTTTTGTTTTCTACGTAAACCCTCGGCTGCTAGTTGGCAGCACAGCACATTGAGACTTTATGAGCATCTCTACACCACAACCGAAACAACAACCAGATCTCGCTGAACCGGCAAGTGGTACATTTTAAGTCATTGAATTAAAAAATATATACATTATTATTGTAAGAATTGATTATTAATATTCAGGTAGAGTTTTTTTTCCAGAGTTATACTCTCAAAAAAAAAAAAAAAGTGGAAGATGGTTCTGATACAGTCTTGACATATATCGCGATACATATTGTATCGTGGGACACATATCGTGATACGTATTGCATCATGGGACACATATCGTGATACGTATTGCATCGTGGGACACATATCGTGATACGTATTGCATCGTGGGACACATATCGTGATACGTATTGCATCGTGGGACACATATCGTGATACATATTGTATCGTGGGACACATATCTTTATACGAATTGTATCGTGGGACACATATCTTTATACGTATTGTATCGTGGGACACATATCGTGATACGTATTGTATCGTGGGACACATTTCTTGATACGTATTGTATCGTGGGACACATATCGTGATACATATTGCATCGTGGGACACATATCTTTATACGTATTGTATCGTGGGACACATATCTTTATACGTATTGTATCGTGGGACACATATCGTGATACGTATTGTATCGTGGGACACATATCGTGATACGTATTGTATCGAGGAACACATATTGTGATACGTATTATATCGTGTGACACATATCGTGATACGTATTGCATCGTGGGACACATATCGTGATACGTATTGCATCGTGGGACACATATCTTTATACGTATTGTATCGTGGGACACATATCGTGATACGTATTGTATCGTGGGACACATATCGTGATACGTATTGTATCGTGGGACACATATATTGATACGTTTTATATCGTGTGACACATATTGTGATACCTATTGTATCGTGGGACACATATCGTGATACGTATTGCATCGTGGGACACATATCTTTATACGTATTGTATCGTGGGACACATATTGTGATACGTATTGTATCGTGGGACACATATCGTGATACGTATTGTATTAAGGGACACATATTATGACATGTACCATATCGTGATATGTATTGTATTAAGGGACACATTTTATGACATGTACCATATCGTGATACGTATTGCATCGTGGGACACATATGATATGTATCGTATTGCCAGACTCTTACCAATACACACCCCTCCTTGTTACCATGTTTTTTATGCTACGGTTATCAGAATAAATGTATATTATGCTAATACACTAGATCCCTAAATAAGCATCAGTGTGTTACAGTAGTGAAGCTTGTACATATTCAGTCCATTATGGTTATCTATTATTCCATTATTATGATTGTTTTTTTTCTTATGTCTGTTCTTGTTCCCCTATTTTGTTGAATCCATTTTTATCTAAAGTGCGACTTCAACTCCAGTATGACTTAGATTTGACTCTTCTTTATCATGGATTTATTTTTGGGTGCTGCGACCTACACTCTGAATCAAATTACAGTCCAAAAAATAAAAAAAAGATGAATGTGATCTTCAGATGAACCTGCTCCAGAATGGCTAAAAATAAAACTTATTTTCATGTCAAGATTTTAAGAAATACATACTTTTTTCACCACCTCCTCCTCCTCCTGCTTCTTCTCATAGTGGGAGAAGTCGTCAAAGATGGAGGTGGTGTGTTTGTACTGGGCGATGATCTTCAGCACCTGCTTGGCCTTTTCCAGGGGAACCTCTTGAGTGTCGCGTGAGTTGGTGACAGGCTTGTTGTCGTTGTTCTCCAGGCGGATGTGGCGCAGCTGGCTGTTGGGAACATCCTTAACAAATAACCAGTTCACATCAAACTTGCCCTTCCACTTGTCCTGCGCCCACACCCCCGCGCTGGTGCTGTAGTCCACGGGCGAGCGCATCTCCGCCACGCCGCAGAAGTGCCCGCTGCCGTTGACGCTGAACAACAAGTAGACGGGACCTTTGGAGTTCATGGCTCGGAAGGCGGTGTCCAAACGCTTATTGCCGTGCTCCGTGCTGCACCAGATGGAGTACTTGATGGAGCGGTGGATGTCGTCCTCGGAGTAGCTCTTGATGATGAACACGCGACCGTTTTTCAGGTTCCAGTCGAAGTCCTTGGGGTTGTAGCTGTGGGCCGCTCGCAGCTTCTCCAGCACTGGGTGGGATTCCAGTCCCACCTCTGAGGGCCCGGCCCCTGCACCCCCGTTCCCCAAGCCGCCACAGTTGGAGGAGCCGCTGCTGTCCAAGCTGCCCCCCCCGTAGCACATATTGCGATTGCGTGGTGCTACCCAGCGGGTCTGAATGGTGGGGACAGAGTTCTGGTAGGACTGCGGAGGAGGGGGAGGAGCCTGCATGGTCATCTGCTGCACGAGGGACTGAGCGGACTGCAGGGACTGCTGGAGGGGGGGTATGAGACTGGGAGCGTGGGAGTGAAGCTGCGGCGGGTGCTGCTGATGGTGGGGCAAAGGGGGCCCTATCTTGGTGATCGTCCCCTTATTCTCCCACGTATCGATGTCTATGCTGTGTTTAATGGGGGGAGGGGGCAGGGCCCCTCCCACTATCTGAGTCCCGGGCTTGTTCTTGGTCTTCTGCTGCTGCATCTTGGCAGGTTTGCTGGCGATAGCAGCCCACGATGTAGGTTTCTGAGGGGGCATTCCGACCGGTGTGCCACCGTTGCCCGTGGCAACTGCTGCCGCCACACCACCGCCGATCACCGAGCCGGCACTCTTCACACCTGAGCCACTTCCTGTCACATCCCCGCCTATTTTTAAACCCAGCATGCCCTGCTCCAGGCTGTTCATGCCCGGAGCTTTACTTAGGGTGTCACTATGGAAACCCGTCTGTCCGTCGGGGACCAGCGTGCCCCCTAAAGAGCTGGGCGGGTAGCTGTAGCTGCTCCCGTAGGCTGAACTCTGAGTCTGCTGGCCCTGCGAGCCACTCGTGCCCCAAGCCGAGAAGGCCGGATTCTCGGGGAAAAAGTTAAACCTGTGGGGGTAGATGCTGCTGCTGAGTCCGCCCGGCTGCCCGAACACTGTGTCCGGCATGAAGTGATGGTCGCCATTACTGAGCGGGGCGTAGGGTGTCAGGTATGGTATGGGTGGGTCGCCTCCCGTAGACCAGGGAGCATCATTGAGGGGATAAGGAAATCCGATAGAGGGTGCATAGTAGCTGGACAGGTAAGGGTCTGTCATGGACTGATAGCTGTTGTTCTGCAAACAAACAAACATAATTTAAGTCAGTTAAAGAGCCAGAAAGTCTCAGTCTGGGGTCTGCAACCTGACCGGAGCCAGATGCGGCTCTTTTACCCCTCCACAGTGGCTCTCTGGCTAAAGAAAAATAAAGTCATAGTATTTTTTTTAGGTAAGGGTTGCTAACTTAGTACTGATTTAATTGGTTATAGTTAAGTTTATAAGTTTATGAATGAGGTGAACAAACTGTAATGATTTTTACATCCCTGATGACATCATTAGGCCTCGTTTGCAGAATACACAGATCACAAATACTCAGCAAAATTTTGGTAAATAGTCTTTTTTGATTGCTGAGTATTTATGACTTTAAAGTACATTTTATCTTATGTTGCTTTTGAGAGGGGAGTGGCTAAAACACATTTGTGTTTTCTTCAAATACTTTTTCTACTGGATCATTAACCAATCAGGTTTCGTGTTGAGGCTCCAGTTAACAGCTGTAGTAAGTAGGAAAAAAGATGGCAGCTCACCAAAGTAAACCTGAAGTATAAAAAGAAAAAAATGTCATTTTTGTCTCGTGTTGTTTACAAATACATTTGCTTCACTCTAATGTTCCTGTTTTTAGACAGAAAGTCTTTTATTTTGAAAGAAAGTCTGTCAAAAGTAAAAAACTACTTTACACTTTGAGACAGTTCCAGTTTATCTTAATATTTATGCATTTATTTGCACCCAAAATTAAAAAAACGGCAATGTAATGATGCAAAGTAGTTTTACATTTTTTTAAAAGGATAAAAAAAAAAAAACTTGGGTTTAAGTTTTGATCAGTACCAAACAGGCCCAAATGGCTCTTTTCTTGACAAAGGTTGCAGACCCCTGTTCTAAGTGATTATTTAGAAGAAACACAACAACATTTTGCATGTTCTTACCTGATTAGACGGGCTGGTCAGATACGGTTCAAAGTCATTGTCATGCACTGCGTCCTTCTGGTGGAGCGAGCCGTTCTGCACCGACACCGGAAAAGCTGGAGAAAAATTAAAGCTCCATTTTAACATGTTTTCTGGAATTTCTTCTTTTGAACACTAAAGCAACAATTATTTTTAAAATAAAGTAGCCTGTTATCATGTGTTTCAGATCTTTTCTTTTTTTTAAAAAGGACCCACTTCAATGAAAAATTTGTTTTTTATGTTTTTTTTAGCATTTTCTTGTGGTATTTTTCTCAGGATGGAGGACATATTTAAAAAATAGGATTAAAATTGTGTTTTGAGTATTTCTGTAATCAATCATTGTAAATCAGGAGTAGCTGAAAAAAATGTTGCTTGAAAAAGAGTTTATTTGTGAAATATGTTGGGTGGGCAACAAGCCCCCTGCTCTGCCCCATTCTGATGCGTCCACTTGTGGGCAACTGGATCAATATGTTCTAAATTTTTTTTTTTAGAATGAAAATGATATAATCATAATTAAAAGCCCATTGGGAACGCAATAGATGATCAGAGCGGGACCCTTTCCATGTGTTTTACCCTTTTTTTGGAAGCTCCTTACTCCATTTTCAAGCAAAAAATAAGAGTTACTAAATCAGTGCTGATGTTACAAACACCATAAATCTTGAAAGCTCACAGAAACGACCTAATTTATGTAAAAATAATTAAAATATACATATGAAAAAGCGTCATATAAGAATAAAATGCAGCAAAAATATACTTCAAATATGTTAATCCAATAAAACGTCTAAATCAAAGTAGCATTTAGGGAATTTGAAATAGGATTTTTTTAGTTGCATGGTTTTATGAAGTGGTAAACAATATCATATCGATGCCAAAATGACTCTTGGGTGGATCTTTAGTGTGAGGAAGTCGTACATTTGATATGGCTCCAAACTGGTTCTAGCACCCTTAAGGGATAAAAAGAGGTCAGTAAGGTAAATATGCAACAATTGGAGGGAGTCTTAAATTTCTCTGTAAAATCCTAATCTAGCTATGAATGAAGAACTATGTGAGGTTTGTGTTTTAGATATTCAACTGGCTTCAAAAGTACACAAAAAGTGCCGATGAAAGTTTCACACACACAAATAAAAGAAGAAACAAAAAGGTCAGAGGGTTTAAAAAAATAGATTATTATCCAAGTGTCAGGTGTGCACGTCAGATAACTTCATTTTCTAAGGATGCTAAGCAGGTTTGTGTGTGGCAGGAATGTCTTACCTTTGCTTGCATCTTGTCCCTTCGAGGTCTTCACAGTCCCAATAAAAACAGAAAACAAAGACAGCTTGTTTGGGTCGTGGGTGATCACAACATCACACAAAATATGTGCTCAAATCTGGGATAAACACAACTGTTTGATAGACAAACCCCACATCTGATTGCCATGAAAGCAGTGGTTCAGGCCTCGGCAGGTTCTAACTCTAGCTAACCTCTTTTCCCTTTTGGCTAACTAGCTGGCATCGCTGTCACAGTTTGCTATCGCACCTGCACGTCAAACTCCGCCCGCAGAGAAGCCCCGTCGCTGCTTACCTGAGGGTCAATGCTGGCGGCAGACATCATTCATCCACCGGGTGTTGTATCGGACAGGACCGGACAAGACGTGCAACGAGCGAGCTACAAACTCCGCTATGTGTGGAGAGGCTAGCAGGCTCTGCTCTGCTACAAATTACCCACAGTTCGCAGCAGCTGCCTCTGTTCGGCGTGTTCGGCGCGGCCCCGCTGGCACTGCTCGGAGTCCTGTCCACATTAATCCAGCAGGGCTTCAATCCACTCCGACCCCCTCAACGCCGAATTAAAACCCAAACAGCTTCAGTCGCCCCGCTGCTTCCTTGCCCCCAAAGGCAGATTCATCCGGGTCCTGCAGAGCGGAACTGACGTTGGTGACGTATTCCGCGTTTCCATGGCTACCCAGAAGCAGCAGATAGCTATTTTCTTCCTTTTTTATTTTTTATTTTTAAAACATTATTTAGATAAAGAAAGCAATAAAAAAAGACAAGAACGTTAGTTTTAAGATTTTATTAATAAGATAAAATAAGATTTTAAGACATGCAAGATGACAAAATCAAAACAAATAGGAAATAATCATACATAAACATAAATACAAAAGCAAAATTAGTAGTAAAATAATAAAAAATGTATATAATAATAATAATCTGAAACATCTAGCAAATAACCAACAAGAATAATATACACACCAATGCTCAAATGGACTGTACTAATTTGGACCAGCAGTTTCTGTGACCAACAATGAGGAGAAATTGTTTATTCCACAAAATAATGTCACTCCATCGCGGTCGGCATGGCACTTTTTTTCTGAGAAGAGGCATGTCTATTGTAAGTACACTTTGCAAAACAAAACAAATAAGCTGCCGCTGATAAACAAATACATAAACATAACAATGCTTCATAAACAGTCAGTCATGCTAATATAGATCCATCAGGTTTAAATAAAGCCATAAAATAGGTGATTTCATATATCTTTTTTACATTTAGAGATGATGACTCAAAGGTAATATCTTGTTTCAAATCAACAAATATCCTTTTCCAGTCAAATCCGTCTCAGCTTCTCTTGAAGATATTCGTCTTGTGACTATTTATAATCTGAGAACCAAAAAAAATAACAAGAAACAAAGAATACATCAGTAAATTATAATACAGCCATTGATTTAGAAGGAAAAAAAAGAGAAGTTTTGATACCACGATGCTCTAGTGTTTACTTAAGAGTAGCAACTAAAACATATTTGGAATAACGATCAAGTTACCCAATGAAACAAAGAAAAAACTATCGTATTAAAAGTTTCATATTGAAAGTAAATTGATTTTAATCCAATTGACTTTAGAATTTCAATGATTGAGTTTAAACTTACAACTCTCCTCCTCACTGGCAAATGAGCTGACAACAAAAAAGGCATAAATTACTCCCAGGAGCTAAAAAGTAAAAAGAAAAGAAACATTAATTTAGTAACACATTTTGTTTAATGACCCTTTATTTAAAGATAAGATTACTATTATAACATTGACAAATAAAAGACAAAATTAAGCAAAATATGTGTGATGCAAAAAATGTATTAGAAAAGTTTATGCAATTTGTCTTATATTAGAATTATGATAATTACATGTAAATTATGAAAAAATAAATCACTTATTGTTTATATTTGTAGCTAGATGACTAAATCTAAATTAAATGTAAAATACAAACAAGTTTTGACAATAGAATAATATTTACACGTTCTTTAGGAGGAAATTAGCATAGAGGACTCACTGATATGAGGAGCTGCAAAGCACAGTGCAGTATTTCTATGTACTGATACTCCAGCCAGCAGCTCTGCACGGTGGTCAGCTCTGGGTTCTGCTGGTTCTGCCAGGCGGGAGAAGGAAGGTTCTCGCTCCGACACCCGGGCCCATTCTCTTTCCACCAGGAGTGATGTGACGACAGGCCCAGGGAGAGAACGTCGCTGTCCTACACGTCAAAGAAGGGAACGTTCACAGGAAACTTTTCAGGGAAAATCTTGCTTTTTGAAATAAATAAATAAATAATAATAATAATAAAGACTTTGTGGAAAAAAAATTGTGAAATGTGTTAAAATAAAAAGAAAGAAAAATGTTAGCTTTTAACCCCTTAATTGCTTTTGATTTTAATATCCATCAAACCACTTTAGCTCAGAAATTACTGTAGCATCTACTTTGATATGTTAAGTTTTTTTTTCTATTTTTTTAATGACTAGAAATAAATTCAGGTTAACGTTTACAATAAATTAAGACTTCTATCCGCCTCAGAAGATCATAAAGCTCTTAAATCAAATGAACACGCCTGAATGTAGACAGTACCAGTTCCAAGTCTATCTTTTATCTTTTAATTGTATTTTATCAATTTGTTTTTATTTCTTTCAATTTTTTTAGCATTGTGGCTTTTAATGTCTTGTTTGGATTTGGTAAATTAATTTAAAATATACAGTTAGGATTATCATCTCAGTCTGTGCTCCACTTCCTCCTTTTTTAATAGTGCTATGTTATTAAGTGAACTGAATTGACCCACATGTTGTCATAGTGAAATACAAAAGATCAACCTAAAACTATAATAAAATTTGTATTAGCAAAAGCACAATAAAGTGGTAAAAATGACAAAATACATATAAAAACAAGAAACGATTCCAATGAAGAAAACTGAGTTAAAAACTTAATGTTTTGTTTTAAATTGGGCATTAAATGTGCACGATGTAAACACGTTTCTTTATAATTTGACCATAAAATATAGAGAAGCAAGCAGGAAGTTCAACTGAAATTTTCAAAGTCAAAGTGAGGATTAAAGGAAATACAACATCAAAGAGTTAGATCACATTAGATCCACCAACTTTCACCTGTTGCTGAATTTTAAAAGTTCAACCACATGCAGATTAAAAAACATCTTCCAGAATAAAGTCTGCAAAAAAGTTTTTAAAGAGTGAAAATACTTAAAAATGTCTACTATAAAGTGTTTGACTGTGTTTTTTAGATTCTACAATCTTTTTTAAAGCAAAACTCTAAATATGTTTTACAAACTGTTACTATAATGGACATACATTTGAAAATTATTTGTATTTTACATTGAGAAGCTGCTCCAAAATAAAAAAAATATATACATTTCATCATTACTGGAATGTTTTCCAGGAACAAACAGGAAATAAAAGCGTCCTCGACATCCTGCAGACAGACCAGCTTTAAAGGTTTCCTATAGTGTTTGTAATTGTCTCACTTACAGAGCTGAGCACTATATTTAGAGGTGTGTGGCAGCAGCACCCTCTAATTATCTGATGCTCATGAGATCACGTTACCTTTGAGAGACCCCCCAAATCCAGGTAGAGGCAGCTCACAAAGACATTCCAGCCAATCCACAACAAAGACCACAGCAGGTACTGAGAAAACACAAGACAATTCTTTCTGTGAGAATGTGTTCGTGATGGGAATGTAAAATACATTTGTTTGGTTTTTGGAGAGGAAAGTTCAATTAAAAGCTCCCTCTGATGATAGTTGTATTTTTGTGTTTTTATCATGTTCTTTTGCTATTTTTTCAGACGATGGAGGACATATAAAAAGAAAATTAATCTTAAAAATGTTTTTTTTTTAAATAATTTTGTTGTCAAATTGTTGTGAATCAGAAAATCTTCCTGTAAAAAAATAATTTCTAAAAAATGGTAAAAGACAGACTCACCAAGACAACAGGAATGAGAGGAAATGGTAAAGGAAATATATAAGATTGAAATGCTAAATCGTACCATAAAAACGGAAAATTAACTTTTCATAAAAAGATCAGAGAAACTGACTATTTATACAAAGACAAGAACATTTATGGACATAAAAACCTGTCGAGTCAAGGAAAACTGATGTGTGTTTATTCTCTGTTTTGCTTGTCATTTCCTACGGTTGTCTGTCCCCTTCTACATGTTTGTCCTTAATGTTATAACTTGTGAAAAAAGTGAATAGTTTCTGAAATAAAGTGTTATGTAATCTTGTTAAATATATATGTTAAAATAGGCCTGGGCGATAAAACGATAACGATATTTATCGCATTAGAACTTTTTCTCGATAGAAAATGAGTATTTATAGAACTTTCTGCAGTCTAGTGCGTTGTTCATCACTCATTCACTTTACACGTTGGGTTTCATTTCAGCTGAGCTTGTACATGTTGCCATATGAAATATGAGTTTTACTTTGATAGAATCCCAGTCTGTATGTGCTAAACTGTAATCTGTCAGTATAGAAAGACTCTGTCTAGGATGGGGTCTGCAACCTTTAACGAACCTTGGGCTCGTTTTCTAATGAGCAAACCACAGAAGGAGACCCAAATTCTTATTTTAGAAATTTGGATTTG
>NC_050518.1:17474923-17475164 GCF_002922805.2 Oryzias melastigma | reverse complement strand
CAAACATACATAGTAACCAATGATGTGAAGCACAAGATAATATGTGCTTTTAACTAAAGATCCAACTTTTTACCAAAGTTTAGCTTTGTATATAAAAACTGTTCATTCTGGAGGTAGCGATGAGCAAACAAGAAATCTTCAGGTCAACAGGGATGTAAAAACCTACATAGTTTATCATCTATGTGCATCTCAGCTATAAATTCATAAATGTAACTAATCTAAATTAAATAAATGCCAATTA
>NC_050518.1:17420864-17474867 GCF_002922805.2 Oryzias melastigma | reverse complement strand
TTTCTTTTATTTATTTTTTGTCCTCAGCAGTCTTACACTGCTGGTTTTGGTTATTTTAGTTTGGGTTGGACCTTGGTAGTCTTAGTTTGTGAGCTTTGTTTATTTATTTTCTTTATTTTTATTTTCTTTGGTTAGGCAGTCCTGTTGACTCCAACGGTCGACACAGCTGGGTCAGCAGTCTCCATGACTGTTTGGCCAAAGAGCCACATGTGGATCTGGAGCTGCAGGTTGCAGACCTCTGCTATAGGGAGTTATGCAGCTACTGAATGGATATATCATTCATGAAAAAGTGAGCAAATGTCTTAAAAGAAAGTCCAGTGAGAGTCAGTGTCTTTACCATGATGACGTAGCGTGATCTGTACTGGATCGCACCAAACAAACCCAGGATGACCACGATGATGTGAAAGAAGTTGATCATGATGGGAGCCCACTGGAAGCCCAAGAAGTCAAAGACCTGTCGCTCCACTGCAGACATCTGAGCAGAAGCACAAGCATGTCAGCTGGGCAGTTTTGTGTGAGTGTGTGCATGCTTCTTTTCTTCTCTTTACAAGTTGTCAAGGCAACTGAGTCGTGAAAACAAAGTGTTTTTGGGTGATGGTGTTGTGTCCTCAGGGGTTAGTCTTGAAAAGGATTGTCTGGGAGGAGGACAAAGCCAGCGCGGCCCCTCGTCGTTGTGGCGGTCACTCCTTTTCATTAGCACTTCTAATTAAAGCCTTTTGGCATGTGTCATAAAAACTGCAGTCTTAGTTCTATCGATCGCCTGTTAATTACTCCCTCTAAACTCGCAGCGTGATGAAAAACGAGTCTCAGGAATAACACGATGCCTTCAAGCAGAGCGAGAAAGACCTCATGATTTCTGCTTTTCTTTGATTATTTTTGAATTATTTGAGCATTTTACCCCTCAAGGAAACCAAAAGTAAGTTTGATTAAAGTACAATTCTGAGAGAGTATTTGAAATATTCACAATAAACTTTTCAAAATCTTTAAATCAGTGCTGATGGTCATAAAAGGATGAAACAAATGTAGAGCATCACTGGATAAATGGTGATCATAAACAGCTAATTTGTAACTTTTCTTCTCTGTAACAGAGGGAGGTCTGGCGTGTCAGAAGAAGACTTCATTTGTAGACATCATAAAAAAAACCATCTTACCAGCTGCACACAGCACAGGAAGATCAGCACGCAGCGTCCCGAGCAGCAGCCCATCTTCCTCTCCTCTGTGATTTTATTTCTTAATGACGGATGCTGAGCTCTTTAAAACGTAACGCTTTCCTCAAAATCAAAGGCTAAAGCCTCGGTGCATCCATGGCCAGAGGTGTGAGCAAACGCACTCTACACTTTACCTCTGGAGGAAAACACTGTGTATGCATGAGGACTACAAAGCAAGGGGGAGGGGATGCTGGGTATGAGGGGTGATCCATGCCTCGGAGAAAATAAAAGGAAAAATCGCATAAAAAGCATAAAACGGTCCTCAGAACTTAAGGTTTTTTTTTTCTTCGATAGTGTATCATCCTGCCTGTGAGGCGTGATTACTCGCTTTGTGTTCAGTTGACATTTAGTTCATTTTAGAACTAAATTTGAGAGAAAATCACCAAAAACTTACATTATATATGCCATTTATTTATTTACATTTTATTCTTACAGAGTATTTATTAACTCTCACTATTTTTTTGTAAATACCTATAATTAAAAACAAAAAAACGTAATCTAAAATCAACAATTCTAGCAGTACACATGTTTCAAGAAGAATAACCCCAGAATAAGCAAAAAACAGAACTTCAGACCACAAATGGTTACTTTAAAATGTTTCTTGAAAAGATGTTAGAAAATTCACCTGTAAGTATATAAAGATGTTCATTTAGTCAGCAATATGTTTACGTTGACCGAGCGTTAGCATTAGCCGTCCTATGGGAAATTCCATTAAACGTTAGCATCAAGCTAGCGGACTTTAGTTCTGTGTGTTAGATCGATTACTAGTGTTATGAATCGATTATTGAACTATTAACTTTAGATAAACTTAAATTAATTAATCAATTTTATCAACCTAGGCCTACAACAGATGTTATAAGGACTTATATAGTGAGTTTTAGGGCTGAGATAAGTTTGAGTGTATTAAAAGTACAAAAACACAGAGAAATACAAAAGTCCACACTTAAAATATCAATAAAACTGACTGATTACACTGAAAAAATAACTAATAGGATTTACTTAAGAAAATCCTTGAAACACTTTGCGCTAACAATTCTTAATTAAATTTTACCGCATTTATGAATATAAAAAGTAAAAAATAAATAAAACTTAACTTTTAAGTTAAACTTGAATCTCTCTAATAAAATTTAATGAATGCTCCAAAAATGATTACAATTTGAAAAGTCGATCTTACTAATAAAAAATATAAATTTTTGATTATTTAAAAAAAATGTTAAACTTTAAGTTCTTTACTAGAAAAATCTTTGAAAAATCTTATGTAGATGTTATGAGGAATAACTATATTATTGAAGCAAAAAGTTTGTTTTTTCAGTGTGGATTCCATATGATCTTTCTCCATGATCTTTGTTCAATGGATCTAAAGTGACTCACCTAAAGGTTGAAGCCAATGTTGCTGTTATTTTTAGTTTTAAAGTATTTATTTAATTATTATTTTTTTATGGGGGTACGCTTCCAGTTGGTGGTATTCTGACTGTGGCATGGATTGGCCCTCATACAGCAACACCGTCCTCTGCAGCCTGATAGGTGGGTGTTCTTCTAGTGTCCTCAATGATCCAGCAGGTGGCGGTAGTGGTAGAGGTAAATATTCTAAAGGTATGTGAAGGTAAAACTTAAAAAAAAGAAAAGATATTAAATATATACACATATTTAGCTCACGTTCTTTTTATCCAACTATTTCATTTTTTTGCATCAAAAGTCATATAATTTCCTTTTTGTTGCTCTCACATCTTGCATGTTATGGGCAGTTTTTGTTTCTCTCACAGTTTGAAGAGTTTATTGCCCCCCTCCAATAAAAAAGGCTCCATTTGTATTAATGTGTCCATAAAAAAGCAGAACTTGGTCCATTCACTAGCAGCCTCCTGCGTGCACTTCCTCGTCCCACCGAGCCATGGCGCCATAATCAAAAAAGACGGGCTCCCATTTGGGGGGTTCCACCTCTGCCTGTGTCACATGGAAGCGCAGTCGCTGAGCCGAGGGGATGCAAGGAGAGATGGAGGGGGCTTGAGGGACCGCGGAGGAGAGACCTGGCACTCGGAGGTACCACTGGAGGAAGCTCGGCGGCAGCGGGGAAGCAGACGGACTGCGTAAAGGACGCAGTCTCTACCCCCTCACCACCACCTTCCTTGGCTGGGGGAGCGCGCGGACAAGGAGGGCGACGACAGGGGTCAGCTGGCGTTTAGAGAGCAACCACATGCAATATGCAGCATCCCTGTTTGGTGAAGCCCACGAGAGACAAGTTTTTCGCCTTCGGTTGATTATGTTTGCGCGGAGCGCCGGGTCCGCAGGGAAGAGAACACTGACAGAAGCGGATGCTGCGCCTCGTATCTGTGAGCTGAGTGAGTATAGGATGCTATAGCGCAATGCCTGTGTGACAGGCGTGAGAGGGATGGAGGGAGGGGAGGGGGTCATTCATATGTGCCCCATAGATTCTCGCATCTTTCATCCACACGAGGATAAAAGATGCTCCTCTACATTTTCTCATTATCATACACACACATGTGCGCACCCACCTCCCCGCATCGCTGTTTCCCACCCCCCTCCTTTTCTGGGTGCACACACACACATGTATGTCGGATTTCAGCTCCGAATAATAGAAACCATCTGAGAACCTTCCTCTGATTTGCGCGCAGAAATGCGCAGGAAGCGTCAAATCCGAGCCAGAAAAAAGACCATCAACGTCGGACCCTTCCTTTTTTTAAAAGGTGCAGTCCCCACCAACAACCATCTTCTTCCTCTCCCTCCTCCTTTGCTCATAAATACGGAGTGTTATTGGTTGGGCGGGTGGAGGATGGAGGAGAAAAGGGGGGGTGTCGCGCGTAATAAGTTGCCAGCTGACCTCGGGGACGCAGCATCCTTCTTCCACGTCCCCACTTTGATTCGGAAACGCTTTGATGATGGGGAGGAGAGACATCTCTGGTACTGCAGACAAAACCCCGATAAAAGCATGTTAGTCTGTCAGGCCTCTACAGCTTCTTTCATCATTATTATTTTTGTGCATGCTTTAACCCTTACTCAACCTTTAAATCCCTGCCCGGTCTGATGGTCCGCCTCATCCCAGAGCGGCGGTTTAACCTGTTGTCAGATGCATTACAGCACTTGGAGGTGTCAGAGCCCAGAGGCCGCCAGCAGCAGCCGAACCGTCAGTCCATGTGTGATTGATGCCTGCTGAGTGCAGTGCCATCATGAGCCACACAAATCCACCCCAGGCACACCAACCCTTCATCAAAACACATGGATGCTGATTTCGGCATCCTTCCCTTTTGCTCTGTTTTTGATTTATTATTATTTATTTTTGGATGGGTGTCACACATGCATGAGTCAGCCCGCCACAGACAAACACGGAGCCTCTTCCACGCTGCTGTCTTCCTCACAGGGCCGTGCTTAATCGTTGTTGCAAGCAAACATTTGACCTAATTCACATTCCCACACAATAGCGGCCTCTCTCCCTCTCCCACCCTCCCCACCCCGACTCACACGTTGCTGTTATTTGTGTCACAGAGGGTGAGGATTTTGCTCCACATCAAGTCCCAGGTGGTTCTCTCCGAACCTGAGCAGATTGCTGGATGGACCGGCTGCTCGGGCCCATCCGAAAGGAGCTCCAGTGTTATTAATAATGAAAAGTCATGTAAATGCGGCGCATGTTCCCAGAAAATGAAACGCTTCCTGGTACTTGCTAAGTTCCCAGTGTTCCTCAAAAACTCATTTTTTTTATTAGAAACACTCCCTTCATGGTTCAACGTGCTTTTGTGGGAATAAATCATGCATGTTCCTCAAAAGCAGCCTTTGAATTCAATCTCACGTGTTCAAATGGTTCGGCTCATGACTCCTTGTTAAGGTTATTGTCTGATGAGTCTATGTTCAAACGGTCTAGAATGAGCAGCTGATGTGAACAAATAGTCTTAAAAACAGTTTTTATCCAGTTTGGTGGCTAAAAAAATCAGATAAGAGGATGTCAAACAGCAAGTTTATCCAACTGTGTGAGCTTCAGGCTCTTACTTTGAAAGGATTAAATGACAGTTAAGGCTGTACAGTTGCACACTTACCTGTTGGTTGAACATATCTGATGATTTAGTGTAGATTTTTGAGCATTTAGAGGCTGTTTGTACGTCAGTCTCCCCATTGCATGCAAATGGAGTCAAATATTAAGAAATCTAAAAAAAAAACGCATAAAATTTTCATTTAGTTGCTTTTAGAAATTGTGTCGTCATCACTGAAGATGAGATTTTTCATCCTATTTAGTGGAGGCTCCTGTTAAAATAATTGTAGTAAAAGCACCAAATTTGGCATGAATTTACCTTAGGATTCCCTCTTTCAGAGAAGCACGTTTAACCATGAGAAAATCGAAAATTTCAAGTTTAAAGTCCCACTCCAACAATATTTTTATCTATTGTAAAATTGTTCCAAGTGATCTTTTAATTATAGTTATGTTGTTTTTAGCCAAAATTTTCTCCAGATCGGCTGTAGTTCATCAGAAATGCTCATCTGAGTCATGGGCGAGACTGTTAGCGCAGAAGTTAGCTCTGATCATTTCGCCACCCTTCATTTACACTCACAAGCACGAGCTAAACTTTGTGTAGCAAAAAATATCAGAGTATCCAGCCATACAGTTTAGAGCAGGGGTCTCAAACCGGCGGCCCGCGGGACATTTGCAGCCCCCAAGTTGATATTTTGTGGCCCCCACCTTAATATGAAGCTTAATTTCTACTAAACAATATCTTCTGTGTCCACGCTTCTTTGATGATTGCTTTGTGATGTTTCAGCTTTATGCTTAAAATTTTGCATTTGCTATTGTCATTGGATCGAGTCATCCAAAAAGTCCTTAGCAACAGTTGCTAGCGTTGTTAGCTCCTGTTGTTTCACAGGACATGCAGAAGATATTGCTTAGTAGTACATAGACATGAACAAATGTTAGATAAACTTGTTCAGTAGACATAGACAATGGAGCAAAGATTCAATTCAATTCAATTCAATTCAATTTTATTTATATAGCCCAATATCACAAATTCAATTTGCCTCATTGGGCTTCATGCCTGTAGTTTTTACAGATGCACAGATGGAGTCATAAAATATGCACAATAGGTAAAAACTAAACAGACTATAAAGAACGGTCATCCCTGTCCTTAGACCCTCCCTCGCGGTAAGGAAAAACTCCTAAAAAAACCTGAGTCAGGAAAAAAGAAGAAACCTTAGGGATTCCCACATGAGGGAGAGATCCCATCCCAGGACGGACAGGCGATACCAGAACGGTTAAAGAAAAGTTAGCTGCTAAAACTGCATATATGAGTAGAGTTCATTCATATAGAGCTGAGGGACGAGTGATGATTAAGTCCATAGTCCAGATGAAGCAGAACTGCAGTCCACGACCAGGAGCAGGATATAGAGAGTGGACAGAAAAACATATTTTTGGCACAAATGGAACCCCATACGGCCCAGCCTCAGCCAGACTCTGACTTCACCGGCCCCAAGGTTAACGGACTGACATTAACGGATCTATTTGTCTTCAAGTGGATGCTTCAGAGTAGTAGCAGAGAAAGGAGACTTTGGCCGTCCATGTCAGCTGCTGCGTCACAAACCTGAGCTTTTTCAAGCATCCAGTTTTCATCTGCTCTTGATCCAAGGCGATTTGAACAAGGAAATACTCAGAAACACAGTTTTAATCTTGAAATATTATATTGCTGTCCTCCATTATGAGAAAAAAAATGCTGCTAGAACATGTTAAAAACACCAAAAACACGATTTTCACTGGAGTTGATCTTTAAAGATTGTATTTTGTGCATGAACAGCGAAAATGGTTGAAACTGGGCCAACACACATTGACTATGTCCGAATTCCCACCCTAATCCCTAACTACAAAAAAAATCATAAAGTATGAGGCTATCAAGTATCAAGTGCCCTGGATTATAAAAGCAATTCAGACACCGCGCTCACTACTTTTTTTTTCCTAAAAGCCGGAAATGACACTACCAATTTCACACACTTTTCACTCCACTGTGTTCAGATGATGAAAACGTGGATAACTGATTAAAAAATAACATAAATTGTTCAACCGCAATGCATTGTGGTCTTAATTCGCTAATGTAGTGAGCATCGATGCACGCTAGATTTTCACAAAGACTTCTGGGAAATTTCTATGACACTTGAATTTTGAATTGTAGATTCAGACCGCACTAGAAAATGATGAATGTACTATATTGTGAGCAGGGAAGGAATTTGAACACAGCCTTTGAAAAGTTTTGTACGTCTTTGGCTACCATTTTTACAATTAGCTGCCATTTTGGATTTTTCTCATGCCTAACGCGCTTTTCTGAATGAGGGGATCAGAAATGGCAAATTTGGCGTTTGTGCTATAAAATGTACAATTTGTCTGAAATATTAACCTAATTAGCTCCATTAATTGATGCAAATATGCGTCAAACAGCTTCAGCTCAGGAATTACCTTAATTTAGCATCTATTTGAAAACAAAAACACATTTTTTTCACATATTTTAGACATTTATTCAGGTGTGAAGGGGTTAATAAAACCTATAAAAAAGGATTCCAATCAATCATCATTCAGACAGTATAAGTGACATGAGTGTCAAATCTATAGATGGATTTTTTTGGAGTTCCCTATAAGTTTTACCTTTGTTTAACCCTTTAACACCTGAGGCGTTGCTGGTGACGCTTAATCTCAAAATCTTTACCGTACTGTAACTTTTCTACCGTTAACAGTTAAAAAGTTACAGTAAATCAAAGAACATAAACACTGGAGCTCCAGTGTTAAAGTCCCCCTATGATAATTAAAAAAAAATGTTCCCAGTAATGTTTTAGTTATGATTATGACATTTTTAACCAAAATCCCACAAACTAAATGTCTTAAAAAGTCATTTTTTATGTTTATCTGAAGCCTCTGTTTCCAAAATCTCCCCTGAGGGGGCGGGGCTTTTTATAGCATCTTTTTACGTGTCTCGCTAGCATAAATCTTCATCGCTGCTACATAAAAACATCACATAATATCGGTAATGTCCAGCCGTATCGATTTGAGCCGGATGTCAGCTCGGACGAGGAAGTGAAGATCTTCATGGACAGAACTTCCTCCAAAAACCTGATTCTTAATCTTAATAATGAAAGCTAACATCAAAATGCTCTTTCATTGATTTACAATCCTTTCCAACTGCGGTCAATGAGCCGCCGTTCACATTTCCGTGGTCACATCAAGAAGCTCCGTGGAGTCTGGTGGAGATTTTCCAGCGTTCTCAGTCCTGCTACCGTAAGTATTGGATGAAACTCACACCAAAAATCCAGTGATGCTGATTTGACCACAGAAATGTGAACGGCGGCTCATTTGACTGCAGTCAATGTGAAGATACCATCTTCTCTTCTCCAGAACCTGAACTAGACACTAGGAACAGATGAGGGTTTAGTGCATGTGCAGCAGAGCTGTTGATGGAAAGAAGATCATTCATTCAAACAGAGTCTGTCCAAGACAGTTTGATTGATTTAAAAGGGGAAATACTCGGAAATGCAAACATTTACTTATTATATCTGTTCTCTTTCATAAGAAAAAAAACTGAAAAAACATAATTTTCATCAGATGGGGACTTTAAAGGCTTAACAGCTATAAGAAAACTGTTTTTAATAGACATTCAAACATAGTTTTGTATGGAGATAAAAACAAACTGAACTGAGATGTAATTAAACTTGTGAATTAAAACGGCATTGACTCAATAATTTGACAGCCAGCTCTACTTCCAGTTTACTCTTCAATAAAAACACCTGCAATGGTGAACCTGCAGGCATGCAGGGGGGGGGGGCACGGTAGTCTGACAAGCACGCTGAGGAGGGGTTCTCTCTGATAGGGGGAGCAGAAGGCTTTGTTTGCCAGAGAGGAAGTCGGTGTTTCTTCCCGTTGGCTCAGAGAGCCCGGTCCGATTGGTCGGCTCAGACGAAGCAGCTCGAGGGCCAGAAATTACACTGCAGTGCTGAAGCGTCACTGTGGCTTAACTCCGCAGGCAGAGGGGGACAGGAGGAGGGAGAAACGCCCGAGGAGGTGTGGACACAAAAAGGAGAAAGGCCGGGGAATTCTTTGGGAATTGTGACAAGCCCTTTTCATCATCTTCTTCAAACACCTGCCACAAGACTCCCACGCATGTCCTCCCTCCTCCTCCTCTTTCCTCCCCTGTTCTCCACACCTCCTCATTCCCCCTTTGCTTCTGTCTCATTACCCTTTCTGTCGCCACTGCTGAGCTCTGCCATCCAAGCCAGCACAAATACGGTTATCCTGACAATGCTGCAGCTTTGGATGAAATGATGGTAACCTGGGAGATTCACATTGTGCTTCAAATCCAACCTGATATTCCAGACTTCTCCCTCAGGAAGTGCTTTTGTTCAGATGTTTCAGCGGCACTGAAAGCAGGTCACAGACGGAAACTGCTGTAGAAACACTTTTAAAAAGCCCTGCTAGCTAAAATGTGCTGCAGCCACTTTTCGGAGGCGTCTTCAAAGAGGGAACTGTATTAAATCGTGTGGAGCAAATGTGAGTTATTGGCGGATCACGCCAACAATAACGACAGGGATTTAAACGTGTAAACAAAGCAGCTGTTCTCTCGCTGGGTACCGCGTCCTGAACTTAGAAGACGAATGTGAAATCAGTGTGCAAAGAATCACTAACAGGCTCGTGTTTGGAATTTGGCACAAATTGGATTTCATGCTGAGAACAGTTGGGTTCATCTACGCTGGATGTCTACAGAGAGAAATGCAAATTAGCAAAAAGTCTGGGAGACTGCTGAACGGAGTCGACTGACTGATCCTGCTCACTCATCAGAGGTTTACATTGTTTTTAGGATGCTGTCAGGAAGGCGTCAAGTCATCTTTTCTTTTGTCATCAGTCAACATGGAGGGAGGAATACATATAAATCAAAATTTTTACATTTTTTCTTGGTTTCAAGGTATTTAGAAGATACTTTTTAAAAATCTTGTTGTTGTTTAATATTTATCTTAGATGTCCAAAGTGTGGCCAGTAGGGCATAAATGCATGCAAATTTCCACCATCCTGAAGTCTCTTGACATAAAGTCAATACAGCCCTTTTTAAGAACTACAATATCTTGATTTTGATTGGCTCAATTACATTATAAGCAGTTATAAACTTGACCTTTAGAGCCTGAAGGACCAAACTAGATGATTCATTTGCTATCATGAAAACCACTATGTTTGTAGCTGAACATGATTTAAATGTTCTTAGAAGTAATCATAGGTGCATTTCATATGAATCCAGAATGCAGCCACAAGAACCCCAAGCCAGGGGCTCAATGTCCCAAGTCTGGATAAATACTGAGGATTGAGTCAGGAAGGGAATCCAAAGTCAAACTTTTGCTAAACCGGCTTGTTATATCTATGCTGGATCAGTCGAGGCCTAGAGAACCAACGCCATCGGTGAGGTCCACCAACACTTTTGCAATAAAAAGCTACATCATCACTTTTGCAGGGTGATTTTTACCCGATGTAATATGCCCAATAAAAAGTATTTGTCATAAAAAAACGTGATAAAGTAGAATAGTTTCATTTTATTTTCAACTGTAGTTCATCTAACAAAATGGGAAAATAAAAAAACATAGGAAGATCCCCAAAAAATGCTTGAAAATTGCTGAAAAATGAGGAATGAGAAAACAAAAATTCCTAAAAAAATAATAATAATACTGGAGACTTGGTCTTTGCTCCACCCATTCCTGAGACATGTGAGATTTATTCTTCTTCAACAATCAGAATTTAACTGCAAAAAATATGAATTAATTTCTGTTCAGTGTGAAAAAAAGAAAAGTATTCAATGTATTTAAAAAAATAAATAAATTATGAATTATTATAAAGGTTAATTGAATGTAGACCAAATGGTTTGTCCTCAAACATTTTCACTTCATCAGTTTTGTTGTCTTTGCTAGAAGTCTGACATATTTTTATAATATAATTTATCTTCACTTTGATCTACTTTTTTACATGTAAAATATTTAGCTTTTTTAGATTTTAGATTCGATTAGAGCTAAATCTGCTTTTTCATAAGATGTTTTTTCTTTGACGTTTTGTTATAGTAACCTATAAACCTTTTAAACTGTTGAAACCTACTTAGCTTAACAGCCAATTCAGATCAAGCTGCAGAGTTTGTACATATCTAAGCATATTCATACACCGGTTTCTTCTGTCGGGATTCGTGGTTTTTCTAATTTGGTTTCGTCTCCTTTCTTGATTCGATTTTTGAGACAGACAGACAGTTAGAAATGTTTTGTAGGTAATTCCTATCCAATGGTGTCGATGTAAATCTTTGAGCCTAACAAGGACATCACACCAAAAAGTCATAGAAAAGGGATTAAAAAAAATATATATATATATGTATATATATATATACATATATACATATATATGGGACAAAATTTAAAGCAAAGTCTAAAAATCTGTGTTACTTTTTTTAGTTTGTGTGGCAGTAGTTCATCAGAAATTTGCCTTTGAGTTGTGGCACGGAAGTAAGCCTGCTCTGGTTTCCCATCATCCCTTTGTTTACACTCTCTCCCACTAGCTTACAGCTCCTCACAAACTCAAGCTAATATTATCAATGCAAATAAAATGGCGAGCAACGCTGGATCTTTTCAGCTGTACAGTTTGGAGCCAGATGAGACCAAGAAAACGAGGACATATATTCATTTATTTGTCTATAAGTGTCGTCAGAATGGATGTGAGACTTTGCCCAGCCCATTTCACTTAGATTTTACAAACAGTATTTTTTCATCTGCTCCTGTTTCATCATGATTTGAATAAATAAATAAATACTTAGAAATGCAATTTTATACCTAAGAAACAGAAACAATAAAAGAGCAATTTTCATTAGAGTTGATCTTTAAGTTAGAGAAAATAACACTTTCCTGTCTGATGAGTTAGAAGTGTGGAGGGTAGCAGGTTGCATTCTACAGGTTAAGATTCTCTAAGCTCATTTAGTGAATTTGTTGGATCGTCGTAACAACAAACGGTAATATTTCTTCCTCGATTATGTCCCAAAAATGCATCTGGACCCATGCCAACTATAATTAATGTCCACTTGCTTCTCCTTTGACTTCGGGCTAATTTAATATCCACTTAGGTGACAGTAGACAAGTATAAACAGGTAACATTTAAACAACTCTGTCTATGTGCAAATGGTTTAGTAATTAGATTAAATGGAAAATGTGTGCAGAAAACAGAACATTTCCTGAAGCCTTACTGCTGTTGATGTACTTTCATTTAAATTAACTTTCAATTTTGTCATTTTTAGGACAATGCAAGAGCTAAAAAATGATCAAAGTGCTTTCAGATTAAGGCATTTGCTCCAAAAGAGCATCAGAAAAGTTGAAGTGTGCAAAGGTTTTAAAGAAAAGAGCAAATGTTTGTACATTTTAAGAAGAAAAGAGATATGCAGAAAGAAAGGAGAAAAATTCAATATACAATGTGATTTGGGAAGAGAACAAATAAAAGAAGGAGCCAGAATTTGAACAAAACAGTTCTGCAGAACGCAGGCTTGTTGATGCTGACGGACAAGTGACGAGCGCACATCTACACACATGAAAAACACTGTCACAGCTGACAGATGGCGTGATTTGACAGAGATTAGGCTTGTTTGTTTAGTCTTCTGGTGCAGCTCTGTGTTTTTATTGTTTGTTGGAGACATACTGACAAATAAGAAACAGTCTGGCAAGCATAGGAGTTGAAAAAGAAGAAGAAGAGGACAAAATAACAAGATGAAGACGAGATGTTTCTGTCTGTTGTGACTGCTGACATGTTGATCTGTGCTCTGACTCACCCAGTGTTGCATGTTCTCGTGCAGAGTCGGCTTTGTTTGTATTTAGGCGTACAAAAGAACATTTATGTCAAAGCAGATGAGCTTTTTAAGCAAAATATGAATATGTTTTGAGTCATGCGGCTCTTTTATCAAGAGTACTAGAAAGAGGGAATATATTATCCACTTTGTAGAATCCTGGAAATCTTTTTTTAGGGATGTGTGGTTCCTTCACATGCTCCTGTGTTGGATGGGAATTCACAGCTTCAGCTTTCTTTAACCCTTTAGGTTGTTTCCTTTGCCTTACGGTGGCCCTGAATGACCACCACAATTAAAAAAGCAAAACAAATAATAAAAAAAGGAACCTTACATTTTAGAAATCAAAACATTTTCCCCCCAAAATTAAACTAAATAAAATGAAATGTTTCAGAAAACAAAAGCAATTTCCAGAAATCAAAATTAGATGTTAAAAGAAAACAAAAAAATAGAAAGTTAGATTCTGTTTGCGGGACATCACTGCTTAGATGATGATGTCTGTCCTGATCCTGGATACTTCGTACAGATCCTAAAACGTTTATTAGTGTGCAGAAATTGAAGATGCATTTGAAAAAATGTAGATATCAAAAATCATCATCCAATCAGCAATGTCCCAGTTTTTTTGTTCATGTTTGGTGTTTTTTTTCTTCGTAATTCAATTCAATTCAATTCAATTTTATTTATATAGCCCAAAATCACAAAGAGATTTGCCTCATTGGGCTTGACAAAATTCAATATCAAACAACATATTTCCATTCACAACATAGAAATTAAAAATAAAATAAAAATTCTTTGTAGACATTTACAAAAAAAGCAAAAGATCAATTTTGAAATACATGAAAAGTTATGTTTTTCTTTAAGAAAACTGCATTGGTGAAAAAATGTATCTAAAATAACAAAAATGTTAAATAATAATTATTTTTTTTCTTTTTGGAAACAAACAAAATGCTTTCTTGTTGTGTTTTTTTAATTATTTTTGAAAATACTGTTACTTGATTTTTATTTTTTATTTTTTTTGGTCTTGATTTTAAATGTTGTTTTTTATTGATTGTTTTGCTTTTTTAAATTGTTTTGGATCTTAAATATGTTTTTGCATTTGTTGGTGTGATTTGCACTTCATTGTACCTCCAAGTGTTCTAAAGTTTTCTCAACATCTAACTGAAGAACCTTTGTGTCTGCAGAACCCAGTGAGACCGTGACACCTCCCTGCGTGCATGAGTGTGAGGGTGTGAGTGTGTGTGTGCGTGCGTGAGAGCGAGCGAGCGTCTGCGCTCCCACATGGCCTCCATGCAGGACGGGCTGAACTTCACGGCTCCTCCCTACGGCAAGGTCCTGCTGCTGGGCGCTATCGCTGCTGCCTCGGCCTTCGTTGTTACCATTCTCATCGTGGTGCTCTGCGTGGGCTGCCAGAGGTGAGAGCAACGGCACGCACGCACGGCGCCGTGCGGCTCTTTGGGTTTCACACCAACACTTCTCTGCAGCCGAACTCATCACAGGTTAAAAATGGTGCAGCAGCTGCATGTGTTGTTACAGATGAAAAACCAAGATGATCTGAAAAAGGAAAAAGTTTAAAAAAAAAGAAACTCTATAACAGTTTCAATGAAAGAATGAAGAAATGTTTTGTGTGTGAGATAACCATCAAAATATTTAACTTTAAGTTTTACAAATAGAAAATGTAGATAGAAATTTTTGGCTCCGATGTAATCTGAAGATCTATAAATCTAATTCATTTGAGCGGTCAAATATACCATCTATGCTCTTTAAAAAGATGATCTCATTGACTGTATATAGAGAAATGGACTGAGTGGGTGTGACGCCACCCATAGAAAATGCCTTACCTCCAGTTTCAGTGAAATAAATCCAAATCAGTTGCAGTTACTCCACAATATGGGCGCCACCATGTTGGAGCCAGACGACAGTGATTGGTCCGAGTTGGTCTGACTCCATGTTTCTATGGTAACAACTGTCACCAATCATGAGAGAGCTCGTCCACACCCCTTTTACTGAAACAGGCGGGGGAGAATGTTAATGTTCAAGGTGGCACCACATGCTTTATTGAAGCATCTGATTGATCAGTTTATAACTTTAATAATAAAGAAAAAATATTTGAAGAAAAATAGGAAAACATGTTAAAACAGGTATAAGACAGATAAAATGACTGAGTATTTCTCAATAGAAATCAATGTGGTTTTGGTTTCTTGGATTCAGCAGGTCCTTAATAGTTGGTCCATGAGGAGGGGGAAGGATCACTCTTTCCAGTTCTCTACATACAGTCAATGGCTGATCTGCTTCCCAAACAAGCTAAATCTTAGCTTGTGTAGCAGAAAATGGTTTAGTTTGCTTCTTTTGAAGATATGCAAAGATTTTTATCGTATATTTTTATTTATTTTTTCACAACTGTCTTGTCACTGTTACTTTCTAGACCAGGGGTGGACAAACTATGACCCGGGGGGGTCATATGCAGCCCGTTAAACTATTTAATCTGGGCACACCTAACTGGAATAAATCATTGATAATCCTAGTTATTGTTTGATTTGTTGTTTTTTTTTAAGTTGATGTGTAATTTTTGAGTCGGACAGGCATTTTCTGATCGTTCCAGCAGCACATAAATGCATAATTTCTTTAAGTTTGTGTTTTACTCTGAGGGACATCATCTTATTGTTGCAGTTGGCACTAAATGAGAAAAAAAGTTGCAATTTTGAAATAAAAACTCCAAATTATTCTGTTTTAAAATATTTGAATTAATCAAACTTAGCTTGCTTTTATCGATGCTCCATGTTATTTCTTTCTCTTATGAGGCGGATTACTAAAGCATATCACACATTCGCTTCTGGTTCGGCCCTTCTGTCAAATTTTAGAAGACTTTGTGGCGCATAATTCAAAAAGTTTGCCCACCCCTATAAATAAATGACAAAACAGTTGTCTGATGTGTAAATATTTGCCTATCAGATACAAAAATTGTGGAAGAAAGTAAGAATTAAGAGACGTTTTCTTATTGTTCAAGATAATTACAAAATTTGTTGAATCAAATTTTTGTTTACTTGAAGTTTTATCACTGTTTCATGGTTTAGTGAACTTGTTTGTTAATAACTTAATTTAGCAACTTCAGGTTATCCGCTGGATTGATACTTACAATGTTACAATACTTACAAATTTGCCTCTGCGTTGTGGGTGGGACTGTTGGTGCCCATTTCCCATCATGCCTTTGTTTACTGTCTCTCTTGCTAACTTACATCCCCTTACAATCCCAAGCTAACAGTTTTAATCATAAACTCTCTTATATATGGCCTCCATTATGAGAACAACGCTGCAAAAACATGTTAAAAATATTTCAAACACAAATTTCATAGGTCTTTGAATAATTCCAGTGATTGTTTCATTGGTTGGGAAATAAGAACTACAGTGATATTCAAGCAAACGTTGGTTTCAGGTCATTTACTGAGTGTGACTTGAGAATGAGTGCATACAGACTTTTAATAAACTATAGAGTGGAAGCGGATGAAAAAGGTGTAAATGATATAAGTGCTATATTACAAGTGGTAAAGAGAAGCAGCCCACACTAAGTATCTGCATATGTGTGAATCATGAAAAAGTTTAAAATATCTGGAGGTGAAGCTTGTTGTGCAGAAGAGGTGTATTTATACGTGAAAATCAGAGGACTAGATAGTTTTCTCCTCAGAGTTACTTTTTATTTTCAGGTCAAAGTTTGTTGGCTTTAGGGGCCTTTTTATGTTCCTTAGTTTGGCACATTTGAAAGAAGCCGAAGCAACATTAGTGCTGCGCATTTCAACAACAAAAGAGAGGACTTTCATCCTGGAGTTGTGAGGAAGTGCAGGTACTTACCAGTAAAGATGATCAAAAAAGTAAGGCTTTCAGTATATGTTTGGGTAAAAAAAAATTAAAAAAACTAGAACATGATGCATCCTTGGTCTGCTATGAAAGGAAGTTGTAAATAGTTTCTGCATTTCTCTTCAGTTTTACTCTCAAATCTTATATTTTTGTGGATGAAAGAATTGCAGCACATATTATTAAAACGTTTTAATGTGAATAAGCAGTTTAGTCTGCAAAATAAGCTTCAAATGTGGCAAAAAAAAATCTGTATTTGTTTTATTCCTTTCAAAATAGATTCCTGTGACTACCGTAGCTTTTAAACCCTTAATGTGATCAACATGAATCAACTTATTCTGTTACGGGAAAAAAGCAGGTTCGGCCGGTATGCAACACTTTATATTAGTAATGTGTTGCATATCGGTGAAAAGTTGCCGATCCACTGATTCACGCTGATTGTGTAAGCAGGTTTTGACAGAGACATCTCCAGTGTTAAAGGTTTTAAAGCTTAAAACAAGGGAAAAAATAAAACAGAACTATTAGGGTCGCCAATTAAAATAGGATTTTCGGCAAAATAATAATAAAAAACGGGGGAGAACAGGAACTTCTGGTTCAGGTTGAGGACTTCCGGCTCCTGCTGCTAGTGATGCTTGGTTATCATCTTGTTGTCTGCTGCCAGTTTTCTTTTTTATTTTCTTTTTTTGTTGTTGACATCATTCAACATACAATACAATAAAGAAATTATAGTATTTTTATTTACATTTTTATAAAATATACAATTTTACATTGAAAAAGCTCATTTATATTCTGGTTTTTGGTGTTATTGTCTTGTTTTTTTCTTATTTTTTTATTACAACTCAAAGGGAAAATACTTGATTTGATAAGTTCTCAATTATTACTTCAGTTATAGTTTTTGATTGGCAGGTGGTGGAGCCATGGCTAGAGAGAAAAACGCCCTCGCTTTACTCTGTTCTGCCCATTGACATGAGTAGAGATGGACAAAACAAGGTTGTTACCTCGGGTTCCAATGAAGTCAATTCAGTCACCATTTTTCCGTGATACAGATTTCGTCATTTTGGACCAGCTAATGTTAGTAAAACGCTTGAAGGTGGGGAATAGAGGGCACCACATGCTCTTATTGAGGCATCTGATTGGCCAGTTATCGCTTCAATAACGTGATAAGGAATATATATCATGAAAAAAAATGGGTTTAGCAAAAAGATGTTAAAAAAGAGACACTAGATCAAGAATGGTTATTCTGACGAACAGAATGACTGAGTAATCGCTGTTTATTTCTCAAAATTGGACTTCCTGGGATCAGCAGGTACTTCCTGTTTGGAACACGAGGGCGGAGGGGATGATCAGTCCTGTTCTACTTCATTGACGTTGAGTAAACAGACCCGGATAGTCTTTACCTTTTGTATTGTGTTTTCGTAGGAAGGGGAAGGCACACAATGTTCCTGGTGAAAGTGGAAAACACCGTCTCATGGACATGGTAAGCATCCCTACAGATCACCTTTGTAAGGAAACAACATCGAGTCCCAGCAAACACTTCAATGGTCCGGTATGTCTTTGCTTCCGTTAGCAGGGTATACTCAAGCAGTCCAAACTGCGGTCCATCAGTAAATCCGACACTGAGATGAACAAGATGAACTGCAATGGCAAAAGTGAGTGCGTGCTTCACATTCCACCCCTGACTTGTGCTCTGTTAACTGTACCTCTGTGTCACCCAAATGTCAACTTTTCAGGAGATGCAAAGCTTGGTGTTGTTTTCGTTGCATGCCAAGATTGAGTATGCCATCGTTCAAGAGGATTTTTGCAATCTGAGATGGAGAGGTTGAAAACTATTCTCAAAAGCATCGGGTACAAGTATTCAGACATTTCACTTGAAAGCATGAAAGTCGGCAGAGCTGGAGACTGAAGGTTTTCACTCTACACCTTTCACATTCGCTGCACACTTCAGTATCTGATCTGGCCCTTAAATTGACTCCAAAGTAAGTCATGTATTGCAGGACGAATTAATGAAGATCATAAAACTGAATTCACATCATGTCTGTAAGTCAGCCGTGTTCCACTTCTATGTGCAGTCTTCATCTGCGAATGTGAATCTATCTAAAAACACAAGTTCAGAGTGCCAAATCCAATCATGGAGCTCCGGTCCTGGCAGTCACCAGGGATCTGTGTTTGTGGGCGCAGTGACAGTGGCCTAAGAGGTTTTCAAGAGATCTAAACATATGCTCTGCTTCACACTTGCTTCCACTGCAGTACTCTGAAGCCAATTTGGATGCAAATTCTGAAGCATCAATGTCAGTTCTCAGCTTCTCGTCAGTTCTCAGACGTTCTTTACTCTTCGCAGTGAGAGATTCATTCATGTTCACAAATGTTGGGACCATTATTTACCTCAGAATGAGCCGGGAGGATGTGAATTCGGTTTTATGGAGGGGGATGGCTGTTGAGGCAGCGGGCTGTGGAGTTTAAAGAGAAACGTCCCGCCAGCGTGGACCTTCTGCTGCTGCCCAGCTGCCGGTCTAACTCTGACCTTCGTTCTCAAGGCAGGCAGCTTCCCCAGATCCCCTCTGGGACTGGAGAGGACGGCGAGCACACTTACTCTGAAGTGGGCCAGCGCTCCTCCACTACACGTACTGACGATACCCTGTACGCCATGGTAGGCAGGGCCGGGCAGACGGACACTCCGGCCCCTCCAGCGGTGCCTGCCAACACCCCAGCACCTCCAGATCCAGACGGGGACGTGGAAGAAGGACTGGCTGAAGCCGAGGCCCCGGTCATGACACCCCCCCAACCTCCAGAGACCGCAGAGTACGCCTGCGTCAGGAAGCTGCGGAAGGCGGAAAAGGCGCCGCAGAAGAGGGACAGCGGGACGGATATGGTCGATCCGCCGGCGCCTCCTCCACGACACGCGCCACCTTCACACCCAGCACCTCCTCCACCACACCCCCACAGCACAAAGTTGCCCCGACGAAACATTGAGGCCTTTAATGTCCCATCATTCCCAAAGGTTGGTGAACATTCTGAAGCTCTTTTGCTGCCTCATTTATAACAGACTGTTAGATATTTTTCAGATGTGCCAATATATTGACTGAGATGTAGGGGAAATTGATACATTATGATATTTCATTTGGCATTACTAGTAGTGATTTAAAAATTAGGGCTGAGAAAAGAAAAAGCTGAAAAACAGGGAAAGAAAAACAGAATTCCAGGAAAAGTGTCAAATAGACAGCAGAGGGAGAGGAATTCTTATTTTTTGGGCTGCCTGGCAGCTGGAGTCACATAAGAAAGGTCACATCATGGATCTGTGAGGTCTGTGATGTTCCTCTATTAACAGAAATATATGTGGCCCAATGAAATCTGTGATTTTCGCCTGGATTTTTTTGTATTTTAATTCAAAAACATGATGATTTGTTTGTTGGCAAATTTTATTTCTTGTTGTTTTTATATTAAAAAATAATTCTGTTTTAAAAACAGGTTGTTAAACATTTTTGAGGTTTCCACAGCAAAATGAAGCCCATTTTTCCAGATGGGATTTACTGTTTTTTACATGATTTCATGTCTATTGTGTGAATACAACATGAAAAATGACTAAATAAAGGTAGCGCCACATAGGTGCAGTTTTCTGATTAAAATGATACCAAATAAGCAAGAAGGAAGTCTTTCAAATTGAAAATACAGAAGTTAATTCAAAAATAGACAAACTCTCTAAAGTTTTAGGCCCTTAAAGGGTTAAAAATGAATGTTTTAAATGTTAAATTTTATGTTTTAATTCATATTGTGATTATTTGCAATTAATAAGTAGCTGGCAAAACTGTAAAAAAAAAACTAGTAACGATTCATTGCAATTAATTTTTTTTAAATTTGCGATTAATTAGTTAATTTTTTTTATTGATTTCTAGCGCTAGTATTAATATTTAGAAAGAAAATTTGTTCTGAAATTTCTGAAAACTAAAAATAGCAAAAAGCCTGAAGTGATTGAAGCATGCATTCATATTAAATGACATGGCTCTTCTAGGAAAAAGTTTTTTTTTTATTAAGATCTCTTTTTTGGCAAAGATTCTAAAACTGGTTATGGAAATGATCGTGGAGTTAAGAACAGACTTAAAAAACATTTTGAGTGAAAAGAAAAATACCCGATGAAGTTATTAGCTGCCTTTCATAGTAAATATAGATGAAAAATCAGTCTGTAGTTTGTATTCACAGCTGATAAATTAAATTATCGTAAATCTGTCTACTCCTCCTTCTTTACCAGAAATTCACATTTTGTCTATTTATAAATGCAAAATTGAGTAAATGATTATTATTGCTTCTTTATGCAATCCAATTTTTGGTTGTCATGTTCCCCGTATATTTTGATTCTTAGAAAAACAGCCCATAAACTTGTAGAAACAGTGATGAAATGTATGGTCTCTTCCTTAGAACACTGAGCTGTTTTCAGTGTGTGGTCCCACATCTCCTATAAAACAAGTCGTAATGTCGGGAAGTTGTTACTCACAGTAACTGGATTTCACAATGAAAATTTGACCCACTGTTCTGCTTTCTGTTGCTATTTTTATGTTGGAAAACAGCACATGTTAAACATTTAATGTATGTTAAAATTTACAGGAGACCAAACCACTAATGACCTAAATAATCCTTTTAATTTTATTTAGTTTTAAGAGTTAATTTTACTACCAGAAGCATTTCTGTTTGGTAGATTTATAGATGTGAACAAACTCCTTCATAGGATTCCAGCAGGCACACTTATGAATTTCACTGAGTAACGCAGAGACAACCAACCATGCTGTCTGCTCTACTATCTCCTGTAAGGTAGTCGACCCATTACAGTCTGAGATTTCCTAACATCAGGGGGTTCTTCTGCCCTGTAGAAGAAAAGGAACAAAATTGCAAAGTTAATTTTAGAAATCCCGTCGATGGACCAAGTTTACTGTAAATAAATAACACTACAACAAACTGTATTGCTAAAAACATACAAAAGTCGTATATCCTTTGAGTGAGCATCTGATTGGTCAGTTTATATTTTGACTTATACTTACGATAAAGAAAAATATCTTTAAAAATAGGATTAGGAACAAGACGTTAAGAAGAATGCATCACAGCTAGAATGGTTATTCTGACAAACGTCTATTTCTCAATGGAAGTCTATGGGATTTTGGCCTTCTTGCACCCCGTAGGTACTTCCTATATGGAAGACGAGAAGAGAGGGGCTGAGCAGTCCAGTTTGTACTTATACAGTCAATGGATCTTGCCTAGAGACCCACACTGGATGATGCTCGATGTACTCCCTGGGAAGCAAACCCGGGTTTCCTGAGAGAGAAAAACGATTTTTAAGATAAAAACAGGAAAAAGCTGCATTTCCTTTTAAGCTCAATTGCATTTTGTTTTGCAAACGGACAGCTTGAATTACTGTAGATAGTGGGGGGAGACTGAACTCCTCCTGGACTGTTAGTGGTCTTCAAGAGGTCTGAGTAAAACAATAAACCAGTTCATCTAGAACAGGAGTCTGAGACCTGAGGCTCCGGCGCCACATGTGGCTCTTTTAACCCTTCATTGTGGCTTTTTGGCTTTGAAAAAACTGCAAGCCATTTGAAGAAATAATGAGTTTTAGTTTTTGTCCATTTGATTTTCTTAATTTAGTCCTTTTTTTCGATTTTTAATTTGTTTCTAGAGATTCTTGCATAGATGTTTACAAACATCTGGGTTTTACATCACTGTTATGTATTCAGCAGTAAAAGGAGTAAGGATGAAGGTATATTGAAGTCCTGATAACAGAAAACACCATGTTTGACTTGGATTTCTTGTCTTTTAATTAAATCTACTGCAGCTGGAGGATCTTATAATTCAATCGTTGTAAATATTTGAAATTTTTATCAAGAAACGGCTTAATGATCACAAAAACATCAAGTTTATTTTTGTCAGAGTGGTTGACTTTGTGGATTTTGGTCAGTAAGAAACTGAACTAAATGGCTGTATCAGCGTAAAGGGTTGAACAGCCTGACTTAGAACAGAGCCGAGTGATGAGTTGTGCCCTCGACGTAGCAACAGGCTTGAGGAATAACCAGTTTCAGTTTGGATCCATACAGATTTCTGTCCGATAAATAATTGATTGTGTTTTTTTGTCGTGGCGGCGTTTCCCGTTTGAAAGGCATCCTTTTAGTGGTCTGAGTGCAGGGATCAGGATCAGGAGAGTCTTCCTGTGGTTCTGTGTTGATGCTGCAGCGGATCTGCATGGCGATTATTGTGCCAGTGTTGCAGTTTCCGCTGCTCTCGCCATCCTCAGGCGTTGGGAGATGCTGGCAGAAACCCCTTTGAAGTCTGGGCAGTGAGCTGTTTGTTTTGTGGAAGTGTTCTTGGTGATTATGGGGAGTTTAAGCTCTCGGCAGTCTGTCCCTCCTCCATGTGTTCACAGCGGCAGACATGTCCGTGGCTCCCAGCTCCCCTCCAGGTGTCAGTGGGAGACTATTTGCTGCCCTGCGTGAGGTCAGCGAGGTCGCTCCATCAGCTGTGACCTGAGTTCAGGAACATGCACAGTTCACAGGCGTACATGTGTAAGCCGTCTGCTCACACATTTGTTTACCGCCACTTTTGCGAGCGGCTGATGCAATACATTGAAAAGGCTACATGTTTTAGGGCAGGGGTGTCAAACTCAGTCGCACAAGTGGCCAAAATCCAAAACACACCTTGGGTCGCGGGCTGAACAGGATAAACATTTATTGAACACTCCAAAACTACACTTTTAAAACTTTGAAACCAAAACTTTTTAAAATATTAATGAACTAGATATATAGCAGTACCAGCTATTGTGAATGCTGTAAGCTGAATTTGGCCACTCAAGATGCTAGTGCTAGCTGAAGATGCTAAATTGATAGGTAAAAACGCTGAAGCTGGTAGCCAGCTAAAATATTAGCTAAACACGAAATTAGCCTAAAAAAAAGTACGTTTAGCTAAAAACAGCTAGCATGTAGCTGAAAAAATTAGCTATACTTCAAAATAGCTTAAAAAAACTGAGGAAAAAAGGCTAAATTAGCCAAAACAGCTAGCATGTAGCTGAAATATTAGCTGAACACCAAAATAGCCCAAAAAATCTTAGAAAATCCCAAAATATTAATACTTAAAAAAACGTAACTTTTTAAAACAATTATGAATAATAAAAAGGTAGGAATATTATTCCAGAATAAATCAACTTAAACCTTAAAAAACTTTTAAAACAATTTTTTACTCTCCATAAATATATATTTTGTGAAAATTATACAAGTTAGAAATAAGTGCAAGATAACATCAGGCCATTATTAACAATAAAATAAAATGACCTGGACAGCCGGATAGAATTACGTGGAGGGCCGGATCCGGCCCCCGGGCCTTGACTTTGACACGTGTTTTAGGGGAACAAATCCGTTTTGCATGTTTGCAACAATACAGCTCTTCTAGAAGATGTTCGTTTATTGTCCAGAAGGTTTTATTTTCTCTGTCTTTAGGATTGCGTCTGCACAAACGTTTGATTGGATGTGATTTGTTGCTCTGTTAACAGGAAGTGATGTTTATGGGCAATGGAGAGCAGTACATCTGGAAGCCTCCAGAGGACGAAGACGTGTTCGGGCTCCAGACTAAAGCTCTGGGCCCGCTGGGCGCGCACACCATGGAGAATATTCAACCGTCCGCTGCTGCGGTGAGTGAACGCTCCTCAGCGTTTCGAATGTTTCTAATGGTCCTCTTTAGATACATTTGCAGGTCTTCTCTGAAGTTTGAACACAATTATATCGATTCTAAAACACAGGCTTTAACCCTTTAACACCTGAGCTCCAATGTTTATGTTCTTTGATGGACTGTAACTTTTCAACCGTTGACATGATCAATGTAATTCCAGTAGATTCTGAAGGAGAAAAGCGACTTCTTAACTTTTATGCTAGAACGTAAAAACTCAGGCAAACAGGAACTCACGCTTTGAAGGGGGGTCAATGTTTTTTTTCTGCAATTTGATTGGTTGGACTGTCCAATCCAACGTGGCCCTAATTTGATTGGATGTTGGCCCGACACCACACACGGATGTAAACGAACAGACAGAGAGACCGGGTGCGGGCATTCTCAATATACTTTTTTTTTTGAAAGTCTAAGTCGAGTCTAAAGTTGTCAAATTCATGACTCGAGTTTGACTCAAGTCCAAGTCATATGACTTGAGCCCCCACCTCTGCTGCATAGAACCAATGAACTCAAACACCTGAAAATAAATTTAAATAAATTTAAATTTAAACAGGTGATCCTTCATTAAGATCTCATGCAAATGTTATCACTACAATTAAGATTAAAGCCTGGAAAAGAGTTTAAGGAAGTCATTTATTTTATTAAAACCTTAACATTGAATATTTTTTACAACGGGGGTATAGGAAATATGTTTTTTTGGCTTTGCTTGTTTTTTGAGTGAATTGTGTCCAGCTTGATCATTCCTTTTATTCTTTAAAAAATGTTTTGTACGCTACATGCGTAGTAAGTCTGCCTCACTTCCCGTTATCCCTCTGTTTTACACACTCTCCCACTCGCTCACACTCCCAGCCTAACAATACTGTTGTAACAAAAATGGTGAGCAATCGAGACGTATAGTTTTGAGCCAAATACCAGGAAAACAAAGACGTTCGTGGATCTATTTGCTTGCATCGGAATGAAGCAGAGCAAAGAGATTGTGGTTTGCTGTAGTAGTCTATGTCACAGCTCCAAACTTTTTCAAACTCTTTCGTCTGGTACTAATTCACAACTATTTGAATGAAGAAATATTCAAAAAACTTAGATTATTTTATATATGTCCTCCATGATGAGAAAAATGCCATAAGAACAAGTTAAAAACACGATTTTCATTAGAGTAGGTCCTTAAAGGGCCAATTTCATGCTTTTCTTAAGTCTTTCAGAATAAACTACTTTATATCCATATATATGATCGTATATTACCTTTAACACATTAAAGAACAAATTAAAAAAAAAATATGACCTATTTTGGTGACTGTTTCTCCTAACCGGAAGTAAGACGCCTCGATCTCTGGGGCTTTCATGACTTCATCCTAGAGCCGGCCCCATCATTGGGTCTGTGTTTCGCCCACAAAAACTAACAACATCCAAGTTTTTGCAAAGATGGATGTGCATACGGTATATCTGTCTTTTGTAAATCCGGGGGCTAGCGGCTGAGCGGTGAAGCTAGTAGCTGATCACCGCTAGCTTCGTGGAGAAATTGGGTGTTTGTGCTAGTCTGGCGGTGGTTCTGACAGCACAGATTCTTCCTGAAAGGTGTTGTTCTCAATTTGTGACATCAGCACGTGAAAACCTGCTTGTTTTCATGGGTTGGAAGGGGCTGGTGCTCAAAGTGCAGGTTTGAAGAGGATTACTCAGAAACTCAGCGTGAATGGATCAAAATACCATTTTTGTGTTGTTTATAGTGAGGAATAAACATTATAATACACTTAAAATATCAAAAAGTTGATTTTGCACTACTCTGCCCTCCCTGATCTGGGTCCAGTTTGGCAGATAGATGAACAAATCTTAATGAGAAGCAGGTTTTTTGGTCTTCTGAAAGTTTATTTCCCCATCAAGAAATGTAAAACTGTGGACAGCATGTAAAAAACGAACGTGTGTTAGCATGATGCTAACAAGCATTAGCATAATTTTACTTAGAGCTGCTAGCGGCTAACATTCATATGGTCTAAAATACATTTAAATAAAAAAAAAAAACAATTTGTGTTACTCACAAGTATAAATTATCTGAGCTCCATGGAAGAAAAATGAAAATTAAGAGTAGTTTTGAGCTCGTTTGATAGTGTTTTTGCTCTTCTTCTTGAGCTACAGTTAAAAACTGCAGCAGTCCTGCTCCACCTAGTGGTCAAACAATAAAACAACTTAAACCAGTGGACAAAACATGCACGGTAGAGGCCCTTTAAAGAGTTTTAAAGAATTTGGTGTACTGCATAACTTATCAGTTAAAGCCTTTTATAGGTTAACATACGATAGTGAAGTTTAGACAAAGTTTTTTAGTACTACATGTGTTTTTAAACCTCCAAAAATACATGCTGCTTTACAAATATGACATAGGTTATGTTTGTCATCTGTTTATGAGAGTTTTCTCACAGACACTGATGGGTTTAAAGTTGAACATTATTATAACTTATTAGAAGAAATCTTTATATTAATTTTTGCAGATATATGTCAATATATCAATGCTGCAAACTAATAAGTTTCAGTCATAGCGATGTTCATCCTAACCAGCTTTCTTGGTTTATTTGTCTAAAAACTGTTTATTTGACAAACTGAAGATTTTTGCTCTTTTTGTGTTCCTCAAAAAACAAAAATGTTTTCAATTGAACAGCTTCCGATGTTTCTGTTGACCTTCAGGTGGCTGAGATGTACTCCAAAGTCTGCAAACCTGGAAAGAAGAAGAGAGCGGTGCCGGGCTCTCCCCCAGCCAACCTCGGCTTCCGGACCTTAGGTCGAGGTGAGCGGGACCGAGACCGAGACGGCGGCTTTAGCGTTGTGGTCAAACCCCAGACGTGGGCCCCCCAGGAGGGCAAAGCGGTCGGAGGGCCGCTGGACGACCACTGCTACGAGTCCATCGGAGCCGAGGAGTGTGACCCGGCCTACGAGAACGTGGAGGTCGGCGGCGTTTGGAAGCGAGAGAGGCCCCCCAACACGTGTGCCACCTTGCGGCCGAGGAGGAAGAAAGCCCAGCAGCCCTTGCAGCAGCAGCACCCCCCTCCACCGCCGCCCACACAGCAGACCCCCAAGTTACAACACCTGCCCGCCAAAGCGCTCCTGCTGCCGGGGGAAAACCTGTACGAGAGCATAGGCGACCTAAAGCAGGGCTCGGCCACTTCCAGCACGACCACCATCTTCACCTTCAACGATGGCATGGAGATGTACGTAACAGGGCTCTGAGACAGCGGCTGCACTGTGAACCCCTTTTCCTTCCAACACAGCCGAGCCACAGAGTGACAGCTGGGCCCCTTCATGCTCATCCACACATACTGTTTACATTCAAGTCATAACATCAAGCTTTTCACGGCTCCAGAGGCCTTGGGGTAGTAAAGTTGATCCGTTATGACCTGGGCTGAATACAAAGTCCTGAATATACGTCCAAAGGTAGTGAAAATAAATGAGCACAAGACTATTGCAGAGTCAAATCTGTAGGTAAAAGTAGCACTTCTGTCGTTCTGATATGTGCAAAGCACAATAACTTAAAAAAACCTAAATTCCTCAATTCTGGTGAGTTAAAAAGGGGTGGACCTCTTTGTGTAAAACATTTTGGTAGCAAAGCTTGTTGTGACCCTGTTTTTGATGTAGTCAAATGAGAAAAGGAAAGGAATTAATCAAAATACTTGAAAGCTCAGGGACCAAGAAAAGTGACAAGAGTATTATTATTATTATTATTAAAGAAAAAAAAAACTTTGCACACATTTCGCATTCCTCCTAAAAGATTCAGATCATGTTCATACTCAGAGAGCCGATCAGATACTTCCCTCCATCTTTCACTCCTCATGGACTGAACACTGTCTCCCCTGCCTGTAAATGACCTTTTTACTTTGTTGATCCTGTTTCTGCACTTTGCCTGCTACAAGTTGCATGCCTATAAAAGCAAGAAAAGAAAAAAAAAAGTCAAGCACTGTCATGTGGTACTTCTATATGAATGTTTTTATTTTAGTTTATTTTTTTATTTTTATTTTTTTGTCGTTGGGTCTCTTATTTTGTTAGTGTGTTGCTTTTATTTTATTTTATTTTTTGTAGAGTTGAGAGCCAGTTAGATTAAGGGTGTCCTTGGTTTGGTGGGGCTCCCCTGGAGCTGGGAGGATGCTCGGTTTCCTCTCCCGTGCACAGATGAAACAAAGAACTGCTGGAGTCCTGAAGGTGGAGACAGTCCACTCCCGCCCCTCTCCCAATCACCCCCTCCGCCCCTTTCGTCTGCTCAGACCTCATATCTGTGGAGTGTTCATCTCCATAGTCCCTTGCCTTGTGGTCATCACAAATCTGCTTTGGTTTCATCATAGTGCAGCGTGGAAAGCTACAGTAGAACTGATGTGTGTTAGCAAAATGTCACGTCTCATCATCCCGCCATTGACGAACACTTTGTTATCAGTGTTGAAAATATTGCAGAAACGAGGAAAAAAATGGAAAAGATAAAACAAGCGGTTCGCTAAGCAGCAGAGCATCACCCCAGAGGATCAACACACTGAAATTGCATCCAAAAATCCTGGACAGTAACTTCACTCAACCAAATACCCCCAGCGAACAATGTGATTACTCTGTATGTTGATGCAATGTGTATGTACATGACAAAAAAAAAAAAAAAAAATGAGAAAGAATAATAAATATATCATCAGTGTCAAGAAAAATCTATCTTTTCCGATTATTTTCAACTGTGTTTTGGAATGACTTATGTTGTGACACAAAATGCAAAACAGCTGCAATGTAAATTTCGGTGTATTCTGTTCGTTGTTTTTCAAAGCCATGAAGCTACGGTGTGTTCTTGGAAAGCCCTGCTAAGTTTAATGTGGCAGCTAATGTTGTGTGTTTGCTATAAAGACGACAGGGTCTTGTACTCAAAAGCGTGTAATTAAGTGCTAAAGTGCAAAAGATTGTAATGTTTTATATCAAGATTACTATTCATGAAATGTCAGTCAAGTTTATACTTTTGTAATAAAGTGGCACTTTAAAAAAATATCCTTTATCTCACGGTCTCACTTATTAAAGTGGACAGGAAGTAGGTTTTATTGAAGCTTTTATTTTATTTTATTTATTTTAAATTTATTAGCAAAATCATAATGTTGTGTTTGTATTATTAGGACAATTAAATGCTTTTTTTACTTCCTCCTTTCACATGGTTGTGTTCTAAAGGGAGGTGGCCCCTCTTCCCTTTTCCCTGTGAGTGCGCACGTGCCAGAGTAGTGGGGTCTGCGTCTGAGTGGCTGTTGGGGGAGAAATGGGGGTGGTAGGGAGGAGGAGGAAGAGGGGGGTAAAAAATAGGTCACCCCTTAAAACAAAAAGCTTGCAGTCAACATCGCAGCCATCTGCTGCATTTTAATTGGCGGGCCTGTCTCCATGGTAACAGGTTAACCTTGAGGCAGTGGTCACGTGGTGCTTGCTGTCTTGGAGAATACGGCGTACGTGGCGTGACATTCGTGATCAAAGTGTCAGCCAGTCGGGCGAGGAGCCACACCGGCACGCGGGAGAAGGCGCGCGGGGTTGGAGAGGAGCGGCTGATGGATGGAAGGGTTTGGGAAACGGTACGACTAAGAAACGGCGCACGTGAGGAGGTTCCGCGGTGGATGAATGAGAACAGCACGCGGCGAGGAGGCACCGCTCGGAACGTGAGGTCGTAAAGCTGCGAAATTACGCCACAATGGGGAGCCAGTGCCAATGTTCGAGCTCAACACGGAATCATTTACATTTTCCCCCGACATTTTTTAAAACTCCTTCTTTAAATTCACGATTTACCTGATTATACATGTATTATTTTTATGCCAAGTAAAAACGGAAAGAAATGTGAGATATACTGACACCTACCGGCCAAAAAGAGCATTACACAAGAGTTAAAGTATAAAAACCCCTGAGAGAACACATGCCAATCTGACCAATTATGAACATATAAATAAATAATAAAAACAACTTTTGATTAAATCAACCTTTCATTTTCTCCAAAAATAAATGACTGAAAGCAAAATCAATGTCTTCCTACTCATTTTGAATCTCAGTTTCTAATTTATTTAAACCCAAAACTTCATTTTTTTTCTTCCAAGATTAGGACAAACCGGTTTAACCTCCTTTTTCCAACAATAAAGACCTAAGCAATGCCTTTATTTTCAAGAGGAAAAAAAATGTTTATGTTTTATTTTATTCATCACTTGTAGAGAAAATCTGAGATTTAGAAAATATAAGTATGCAAAAAAAGAAAAGTTTTTTTTTTGCATATACACTCATATGTTCAAACTTTTATCACAACAGGCCACTTTTTGCAATAAAACAAAAAGTTTTGGAAAAAAAAGTAAATCAGCAAAAAAAAAATGGTCAACATTTGAAAGAAATCACAAAACATTTTTAAATCTATCCATTAAAAGAAAATGATTTAAACAATAATGCACAAATACAAATCTGAATGAATTCATCAAAACTGTTTTAAACGAATCATCTGACTCTTTAAATAGCTGCAGCAATTAATGACACTAATTCTAAATACCCATAAATATAAAATAAATATTGTGTTTTAAAGTTTTCCTAAATTAGATTTATTTGAATCCATGAAGAACAACAAATGATGAAAAATACATTTTTAAATATCAGTAACGATCCTACTTTGTTCCTAAAAACAACACTAAATTTAAATGATAAATCTATAATACATTTATAAACAAGGTTTAATTTACAGTCCTGCACTAAATAACATTTAGTGCATTCCAGCCCTGGTTATTTATTACAAAATATTGTTGTACCTGAAAGAGAGAACCACATTTAAAGCCCTTCCATATGAAAATATTTACTTTAAGTGCTGCAAAAAAACCAGACTGTGACTCAGTGGCTGCATTAACAGAAAAATGCTTCATCCACAGCAAATATAAGAAGATTCTGGCTCATATGGTCTTTAGGTAGTTTTGGTTTCAAAGGTTAGCATGATAGCTGCTGCTCTTCTTCATCACTGCAGTCGAACTCCGGGCCGTCTGTCCCAAAATAGCGGTCCCCAAAATCCCCTAAAACGAAAGATCAGAGGAAGAAACAGCAACAAAAAACATACCAAATTAAGTTTTTTTCAGACTTTTGTCCAATCTGAAAGTTTCAGCTATTTTAAATATATTTTTAAACATTTCTTTGAGCCATTTGAGAAAAAATATATAGTTTGGAGGATGTTGCATTAAGGGTAAGTGTGAAATACCACATCAGCTAAAAGCTGAGAAATCTTTACAAAAAATTACATTTACAAAGTCAAAACTCTAGAGGTTAATAAAAGTGAAAAATAAAAACTAAAGATACAATTAAAATGTTGCACAACAGATTTTTTTAAAGCTGAACTCAGCTAAATAGCAGAACAACTCAATCATCCACTGCAAAATCAACCACTCAATCCTAAAAGATAAAGATATAAAAAGGATTTCTGCCTAGTAAAGCTAAAACAAGGGCGAAATGTTAAATTAGCTGATTAAAAAAAGTCTTAAATAACCTGATATCGACTGAATCTGTCATGACTTTATTTTTAGTGAAGATGAAAAATGGAAACAAATGAGTGAAAATGTCAGAGAAAGCATTAATTTATCCAGGTGTGGTTTTGAAGTTGAGTCATGGAAAAATATGATCAGGATTTCATAAATGATCTGCTAGTTATAAAACGTCTGAATCATTTTTTAAACAGTTAAAAGTTTCAAAGTAAAGTTAAGGAAGAAAAAAATACAACAACTTTGAGGGATTACAACAAGCACACTGCAAAAAGACGCCCTATAGAAATAAATCAAAGATTCTTACCCCGTCAGCAGATTTTATTTAAATAAGCAAAAAAAAAAAAAAAAAAAAAAAAAGAAATCTACCAGTGGTGTAAGAAAAATTGTTTTATTCTTATTTTAGGAGTCTATTCAGACTGGAAAAATGATCTGTTCCAGACTGAGTCCACTTAATTTGTTCTGGATGGAGTCCTAAACCTCGTGTTTGGTCTGTATCCAGACAGGAATCTCCGAGCGAACCGAAGTTCAATCCGATTGGAAACGAACTGAGACCACCTCGAAGAATGGGTACTGGAGTGTACTCAGACTGAAACTCTGTTCCAGATTATCGGCAGAAATGAACACTCAATCACTTTAAGTGGACCAAATGTGTCCAGTCTGAATACATCCTCAGACAAAAAATTCTAGTCCTTAAAAAGTGTTTTCTGAAACTAAGATATTTTGTTGTTGAAAAACTCTCTTGATAAAGTTGTTTTTTTTCTTGATAAAATGCGTCTTTTTATTTTCTTAAACTCCCCCTATGACTTTTTTTTTATTTAAAAAAAAAGTTCTCAACTGTGTTTTAACTATGACGTTTTCCCTACAACCTAAATGTCTTAAAAAGCAATTTTCTTGTTCATCTGGAGCCTCTGTTTCCCAAATCTCCTCTGAGGGGGTGTGGCTTTTGGAGCTGATCTGAGTAGCTCCGCCCCTGATCCCCCCTTGTCTGATTATAGCTCTGTGTCTCGCTAGCGTAAATCTTCACCGCTGCTACATAAAAATGTCAAGCATTATCAGTAATGTCCAGTCGTATGGTTCTGATCCAGTTGTCAGATGGACGAGGAAGTGAAGATTTTCATGGACAGAACTTCCTCCAAAATCCTGATTCTTTCTCCTTCCAGTTCACCAAAGACTCTTTTAGCTAATTCTCCAATGTTTATTGACTGTGATCAATACATTCAATCATTGGTTTCTCAGAGTTCTTGATAAAATAATCAAAGCTAACATCAAAATGCTCTTTCATTGATTTACAATCCTTTCCAACTGCGGTCAAATGAGCCGCCGTTCACATTTCCGTGGTCACATCAAGAAGCTCCGTGGAGTCTGGTGGAGATTTTCCAGCGTTCTCAGTCCTGCTACCGTAAGTATTGGATGAAACTCACACAAAAAATCCAGTGATGCTGATTTGACCACAGAAATGTGAACGGCGGCTCATTTGACTGCAGTCAATGTGAAGATACCATCTTCTCTTCTCCAGAACCTGAACTAGACACTAGGAACAGATGAGGGTTTAGTGCATGTGCAGCAGAGCTGTTGTTACGTAAAAAAGGATCATTAATTCTTAGAGTCTTTCTGTGACAGTTTGATTGACAGCAATTTAAAGGGAGAAATATTCAGAAATGCAAAAACAAAATGATTTCTTATTACATTTGTTCATTTCATAAGAAAAACACCAAACATACATGTTAAAAACTTAAAAAAACATGATTTTTATTGGAGAGGGACTTTAAGATTCGGTAGAGAAATGCTCTTTTAAAAGGTTATTTGAACAGTTTTAACAGCTGAAAGACACTTGATTGAAATTTTAATGGAAAGTCTTAAGACAATCAGCTAAATTGACTAAAAGAGGAATGCTTTTCTTAAAACATCTTTTATCCGTTTCTTCAATGATGACGTTAATGTAATGGGAGCACGAGCAGCTGACCTCATAATTAAGACATTTGTTCAAAAATTCAGATCTCTTACCGATTCCAGGAATGACGTGTAAGCAATCGTCCAGGTTCTCGTCCACGGCGGTGGTAATGATTTTCACCTTGGGGAAGGCGTAGGCCACAGAGTGCACCCCGAGTTCAGCCATCAGCAAAGACACCAGCATGATTCTATCCTCCTGAACCTCGTGATCCTGCTCAGACACACCGGAACGCCAACCATCAGTGAATTAAAAACGATGAAGAACGAAAGCTAAAACCCACAAACTTCTACAGTACATCTACAGACTTGGATGATGAGATCAGAGCTCATCCTGTTGCTGTTTTCCTGAACCTAATGTGTAACCCACCAGCAGGACTCTGACAGCCATCATGGCGGCAGCTCCGGTGGAGACCGTGCTGTCCATTAGGATGACATGATCTTCACTGATGTCTTTGGGCAAACGAAGGTAATGCAGCTGGCAAGGCCAGAGAAGAGGAGACCAGTTACCATGGTTACGGGAGCAGGACAGGTAGTTACCACGGAGACAAGCATCATGTGGAGGAAATAAAGAAAAAAAAGTCCATCCGTTGTTGGTCGGGATTCTAGTGAATAACATTCAAGCTTTAGTTGTACCTCCGGCTCGCCCGAGTCGAGGTTGGTCTGGATGAGGATCTTGCCGATGCGGACATCCTTGCACACAGCCCTCAGGGCGGGCTCCATGGTCTCCCCTGCCCGGAGGATCGACACGCCGGTGATCTGCAGAGACAAGGAGGCTGAGTGAGAGTGATGACTGGAACCCCGAGGAGAGACTGGAATGGAAGTTAACGAGACATCACTCACCCCTTTCCCACTGTGCCTGCGGCCCTCATACTCATGACCCTGTGGAGTCTGAACCACACACGGCTGACGGAAACACACAAGCTCGGTTAGTGCGCGCTCCTCAGCAATAGGACATGTATTATCAGGGAACATTTGACTTGAAGTTTGTCCACCATTACTGTTTAAAATCAGAGGAAATGTGCTTGAAGAGGTCGCTTTGGCACAGCAGCACAACAGCTTTTGACAGTTATCTACATGACAAAAGTTGTTTGTTTTTTTTAACAAAAGAGGCACACAGTGACTTCATTGTGAAATATGGAAAATAAAAAAAGCATTTCCAACTCCTGTTATGAAAATAAAAGTAAACTGTGAGCAGATTTTGATAGAAATAAGTGACAAAAAGGAACAGTGGAGTCTTAACTCCTTCACACTTTCTACTGATAAAAGAAAAGTTTAAATTAGGGTTTTTTTTGGGTTAAAATAATACAATTAAAAAAGAAAAGTTCAATGAAGGTGGACTAATGTTTCCTCCATTCAAAGAAAAGCAGAGTACGTCATACTAAATAAAATCCAAATTTAAAAGATAACAATTACATTTTAAGAGGATAAAATAAAATTGAGTTAAAAAAGAAAAAGATCCAAGGGTTTGGACTTGATAAGTTTATCCAAAAGTTCTTCTCAAATTGTTACTCTACACTGTACTTTAGTTTGTGACGCCCATTTATTTTCTAGTTTGAAATAAATAAATAAATGTTTAGGTTTTTCTAGTTCAAGAAGTAAAGAGAAACACTTCGAACTAACCTAAGAGGTTCATTCTAACACGTAGCGCTCTGTCTGCTGTAAGTAACTGCAGCTTAACATTAGCCTGCAGCGGTTATCAGGGCTGCATCGCTGACGGGAATTCAGTTCTCTGCTGGGATGTTGGTGGGTCTCCTTCTGTTATCTGCTCACTTCAGATCCACAACGTTTCTGCTGGATTAGGGTCAGGGCTTTTGAAAGATTTACTCCACTCTTCTCTGGATAACACACCTGCTATTTTGCTGCATGACCCACTTTCAACACAGACAAATGTTGGTCCAAATTCCAGAAAATACATTATTTTCATGTCACAGAAATAAGGGCCAATCCTACTTTATGCTTTACAAACTAAACTGAATAAAAGAATTCAATTGAATGAGTATAAATGAGCTTTATCCATTAGTTTTTAGACTGTTTGGCGGATTTTATTCCACCGACAAACCGTTTTGTTTGGAAAAAGTTGTAAAAAAGTGCTAAATTAAAAAATCAAATTACCCCTCTTTGCAAAAACATAAAAGGATCCACCATTCATTGTCAGGGGTGGATCTGGATTAAATTATATTGATAATGAATGTTTTATTTTCCATAAATGTTGATGTCTCCACACAGACGGTGAACTACAATACATTAACATTTGTTTCAGTGCAGAAAGTTCCTCTGCATTCATGTGTTGTCAGAAGATTTGTTGTTTTTCTGACGTTTATTTGTGTTTTCAGAGTCCTTTTCTGATCCTTCAAAGCATTTCTCTAGTTTGCATTTTTCTCTGACGAACTTCAACCCATTGGTCCATTTGAAACTAAACTGAGAACTAAATCCATAATTTTGAAGCAACAAACTCAAACTATTCTGTTTTAAAATATATTTTTTAGGGCCGTGCAAGTTGACACCTTAACACACGCAATTAACAAATTCTGATTAACGAGTTAATATTTATTAATGCAAATAAACGTCATCCATTTTATTAAAACACTTTGGGTTTTTTTCCCACTTATACCATATGGTTATTTACAAAATAAATAAATATTCAATCCTCTCTTGATAATTTAAACATTTCAGACAGTAAGGAAGAAGGAACATTTTCTCTATGGTCTGTTTTTGATCAAAAGCAGCATATCGTCAACAAATTTACCTAATACAACACAAGAGTGTGATTAATGTGATATTTTTTTAATTAACTGACAGCTTTAATTAAAAAATAAATATGCTAAAAGTACTGTGTTGTGTGTAAATTTCATTTTGGAAAATACTGTAACTAAAAAAAATAAATAAAAATTGCCATTAGTTGTGATAATTTTTTCCCAGGTTATCAATTAATTATTTTTTTAATTAATTCCTGACCCTAATATTTATTAATTATCAATCAAAGTGAAACCATGTTATTTCTTTCTCTTATGAAGTGGATTACTAAAACACGCCACACATCTGCTCCTGTCTGGCCCTTCTGAGTCAAAAAGTTTCCCTGCCCTGGTCTAAGGCTGGTGAACCCACCTGAGAGGGCAGGAACGTGAGAGCATGTTCTATCAGCAGGCGCATCAACCTCTTGGAGTAGAAGATAAACTCGTCTCGGCTGGTGTCTTTGTTCCTGAAGACAGCCAGAAACGCAGCGGCTCTTAACCTCACATGGGGCTTTCCGAACAGACACCGAGGCGACGCTCGAGTCGGTACCTGATGATGGTGTGCAGGCCTCTGACCTGCGGCGTGCTCTCCAGCACGCTGAGAGTCTGAGGCAGCGTCTGCGTCTGCTGCGCTGAGGCCAGGAGCGCCCTGCGGAAGAGGAGAGCGCGCGCTCGGGTCAAAAGGTTCTCACCGTGTCGCTCTGAAGCAAAGCTAAGAGATGAATGAAGCAGAATACCAGAGACACTTAATGCAGACAGACAAGACAGGACAGGACATGAAGGTCAGAGGGCGCATCGCTGCATGTAAAATTCACCATCCCGACATGCCAAGCCAGAGGAGTCAAAACATATATGGGTGTACCTGACGCTGAGCTCACGCTGCATGAAGAGAGGATAAAGGCAACCACATGAGAAAAAGACCATTTCTTTAGAAGAATCAAGTGTTTTCCCTACTGATAGCACAAATGCTTTGAACACTTTTATATGTGCACATACATCATTTTAGGGCTTTTGAGAGGACCAGGTGAACACAAATAAAAGCTAACATGCTTTCCAACCCACTCAATCCCCTTTGGGGTTGCTGGAGCCTATCCCAGCTACAGCAGGGTGAAGGCGGAGTACACCCTGAACAGGTCAGCAGTCTGTCACACCACCACACACTCACATGCACACTTAGAAACAACTCAGAATCATAGATGAACCTATGAAGCATGTTTTTGGACTGTGGGAGGAAGCCGGAGAGAACCCACGCCACGCAGGAGGAGAACATGCAAACGCCACGCAGGAAGAACTCAGCCAGTTAATAAATGTAGATTCTAGTTAGCTATTAGACAGGAGATAACACACATGAAGAATTCAGGATTATAGGCTGGGTGAACTCTTCTGGACGGAGTCTAAAATACCAGAAGACATAAAACACAAGACAAATTGATGAATAAAACTGCTACAGTTAAAAATCATGTTTACTTAAAAAAATAAAAATAAAAAAAATTGTCAACTGAAAAAACAGTTCCTCCAGGATTTCGCGATGTTGCGATCGCAACTTTTAACACAAATTCAAGCAAACTCCACAATTTGTTGCTCACTTTGCACCTTTACATTTTCATGCAACTTTGACTGATCAACCGTGACAAAAGTCACGTGACCTCGCAGCTTCACGACTTTCTGATTCCTTCCTGAGAGCCGTCCTCTTATTTATTAACTCTTTTTAGCCGTTTTGCCTTTTTTTCTCCAAGCTGCACATGAACAAGTTTGAATCGGTTTTTAACTGATTCAGTCGTTACATCCTTAGTGATGATGCAGTTTTAGGTCACAGTAAAGAGTTAGAATACGAAAATGTGAAGTTTATTTTTTATAATGAACATTTTTAATGTGCTTTTAAAAAAAAATCAATAAAAAAAAATAACTTTTGTTGCAACTTTTCACAAAAGCTGCCACAACATCAGGCGTTTTAGGCCGCAACAATTATAAAAATCTGCCCCGAAATCCTGGAGGGTCTGAAAAAAATATTATTTAGTCTTCTTGAAAGTAGATTTAAACAACACCATCCGTAAACAGTTTGTTCCAGATGTTCTATGTGTCTAAGCTGAGCCATATAATAAAAAGATATTTCAACAAAGCACAAGACTTTAATGTCAACGAACTTTCTCAAAATAAGTTTTAAGTTACTGTAAAGCATGGTGGTGGAAGGGTGATGATCTGGTCTTATATTGCAGACATAGGATCTATAATTTTCTCGGGGAGTCTTTTTTTCTTTCTTTTTTTAAAGTGAACCCTTAATTCATACATGCAGGAAGAGGCAGAAATAGTGTTCTGTGAACGTAACTGCAGATCTGACCCCTCTTAATGAATTCTGTGTGCCGCTCTCAAACACAAGGGGGCGCCAGCCTCTCACATACAGTGACTCACCTCCTCCAGTTGGCTGTGGACATGCTGGACGATCAAATCAATGGCCACCATGTTCCCCCCACCTTAGGAGAAAAACAAACTCAGCTTAAGGAGCATTAAATTTGTCATAAAATCACTTTTTTTAAGGTATTCTGCAGCAGCTGTTTCACCTCTTGGCACAACGATATCAGCCAGCCTCATGGTCGGCTCGATGTACTGCTCGAAGGCCGGCTTCACAAACTTGTTGTACTGCTTGATGACGCCTTCGATGTCCCGCCCGCGCTCCGTGATGTCCCTGCGAAGCCGGCGGACGAGCCGAATGTCCGAGTCCGTGTCCACAAAGATTTTCATATCCAGCAGCTGCAGGCGGGGCGGACACGTGTGAGCAGCTGCATCACTCGCTGACAGAAAATGTCTTCTAAAAGGAAAGGAATGAAAGGCCTCACCTGAAGAAGCTCTTTGTCTGCAAACGACATAATCCCTTCAAAGATGATAACGCTGGCACCGTACAGGTTCTTCTGCAAAAGCATTACAGGAGCCTCAGAAGAAGAAAGCTGCTTCACTTGTTAGAACTTCAGAAAGAAAATACAATTTTAATTAAAGCTTTTTTTATTTAAATGCCAGGAAAAGAGCAACTTCATAAGTTTATGCCTCATTTATTCCTCCCTAAAGTCATTATTACTTTGTGGAAAACAAAAAATAGAGTTCAATCAAACAATGAAGCTCAATGCACCCAGTCTTTCTGCCTTCTGTGCGTGGTGAAATCATACACCGGGATCTTCACACTCCTGCCTTGCTTCAGCTTCCTCAGGGTAGCAACCAGCAGCTCAAAGTCAAAAGCCCCCGGGTGGTCAAAGTTATAGTCGTTCTGCGCTGCCAGGACCTGTTCCTCAGGAGACAAGACCTGGAGAGCACCACACGGGGCAGAAAGAGGAGGGTCACACCAGTAAAGATTTCCTATTTGACAAGTTCCTAAAGCTTTAAGAATTCTAGCAAAAGCATGAACTTTCTATAGAGTTAAACTGGTTTGTTTGCTTTGTTTTAGTGAAACTAGCAGGCTGTAATCTAAATCATCAGAAAAACCATAAGTTAGTCCGAGAGCAAGAATATCCTCTCTGTTTTAAGGGGCCATACCATGATTTTCTTTAGTCACTTTCTTTGTCTCTGGGTTCACTTTTCTGCCTTTGCTTAAAAATCCTCATTAAACTCAGTTGTCCCAGTTTGTCGCTCGCTTTTAAGACCAGGAAATAGTCTGCTCCCTTTCAACACCAGGACATAGTCTGCTCCCTCTATACGCCAGGAAATAGCCTGCTCCCTTTCTCCGCCAGGACATAGTCTGCTCCCTTTCTACGACCTCAAATATACTGCTCCCTCCCTCACTCCATCAAGAAATCGTCTGCTCCCTTTCAACACCAGGACATAGTCTGCTCCCTCTATACGCCAGGAAATTGTCTGCTCCCTTTCTCCGCCGGGAAAGGGTCTGCTCACTTTTACCACCAGGAAATAGTCTGCTCCCTTTCTCCATCAAGAAATAGTCTGCTCCCTTTCTCCGCCAGGACATAGTCTGCTCCCTTTCTCCGCCAGGACATAGTCTGCTCCCTTTCTCCAGCCGTCCTTCCAATATCCTCGTCTGCTTGCCCCATTCTCAGATACGCTCAGGATCCAAACCTGTCATGCAGATTCCTCACCAGAAGTTTCTTAACGAAGTTTGAACATTAAATCGAATGAGTGTTTCTTATCCATCCCTAAAATGTCTCACAACACAGACAGCCGGCGTCTGCATGACTGTGCACAAGCTGGGGGTGGGGGGCTCATGAAGCTAGCTGATCGTCGCTAGCTTTGCAGAGAAAGTGTTTGTGTTAGCCTGGAGGCGGATCAGACTCTTCCTGGAGGGGGCGGTTCTCCACTTGTGATGTAAGCATGTGAGGACCCGCCCGTTTTTGTGGGTCTGGGAGGGGCTGCTGTTGAGAGCGCAGGTTTTTAGAGGATTACTCAGAAATGTGTGAACGGATCAAATTACCGCTTTGGGGCTCTTTATATTGAGGATTAAACAATATAATATATTAAAAGCTCAAAAAGTGGATTTTTCATGGTATGGCCCATTTAACGTTTTTTTCTGCAGTAAACAAAAAAATATCAGATAAAAACTGAATCTCCTCCTCACCTTATAAAAAGAATCCATAGACAGAAGCACGACCCACGGCACATCCAGAGCCTCAATGATCTTATTGGCCACGGTGGTCTTCCCTGAAGCACTGCCCCCACACAGCCCTGCAGACCCACAATGCATTTCAAAGAGCCATTGTGTGTGCAGACGTGTTCTGGAGTGACGCACACTAAAGCATTCATCATGGTAAGAGAGGTGAAGGACGGGTTCTGCCGCTCAGATGTGATCATACCGATGACGAAGGCCTCCTTAGACTGAGCGCCGTGCTCGTCGTACCAGGGAGGGCGGCCCGCCGTGTAGATGGTGCGTTTTCCAGTGCGGAGCAGAGGAGGCTCTGTTTTGCTCAGAGAGGTGGCGCTCTTCCTGCGCGGGGTCCCGGCGGGAGGCAGCAGCCGGTCCAAAGAGTCCTCCCCGCTCCCACTGTAATGGGTCAGAGGTTAGAACCTGAACCTGGATGTGTGTTTGAGTCAGCATAGGATGATTTCTTGAAGTCAAACTTTATCATCACTTTTGTTTTATTTGTGTGTAACAAATAATTTGCATGACAGAATTCCGATTGTGAAAAAGTTTAAGTGTCCGAACAATATTAAACTCTCTGTTCACTGAAAACATTTTAATCTTCATAAAAATCCAAAAAAGAAATCTGTTTCAGTGGAGGAATATCTTAAAGTCAAAATTCATATTTTAGTTCATAAAGTTCAGCCCACTGTTGTTTTTCTACATTAAAATAAAACAAACTGAACATTATTGGAGTCTTCTACTGCACTGTATGGTCACGTATTTATATACAAATATTTATTTAATAATTTTAAAACGATTTTATAATGATATAAGTCAATTCAAGACAGATCGATCTGGTTGGATAAAGCGATAAATTGATTAATTAATTGTTAAGACTCCCACAATCAAACATATTCACCGTTGACCATTTTTCTATTTATAATTTCAGAATTATGACAGCATAACAAAGTTTAAAATCTTTAAAAATCAGTGTCTTGATCACAGCAAAAAAGTGTTCTGACTGAAATAGCCAACAGAGGTCAAACATCTTGTGGAATCAACGCCACAGGAACTAACATAAACGAAACTTAAAAACTTCCTGTTTAATTTACCCATCTGTCCCCAAAACATTCTCCAACTGAACCAACCAAAGTACGCAGTATACGTTTATATGAGGACAAATATTTACAAAAGCTTTCTGATCATTTTAAAGTTTTGGAACTCAAGTATTTCCTGGCAATAATGTGATTTCCTGGCAGTGCAGTTCTGTCACTGCAATTAAGAGTAAATTACAGCCACACCTACACGGAGAGAAGTTTGTCTCTAACTTCACTTTAACTGTGTATCACTATAGTGATTCTTCTGCTCCATTTTCAGCAATTTCAGCAATCTGGATATTAAACATTCAGCTCGTTATTCCTGCTTGTACTTTTGGTATTCATAAACTTTACTGTTTTTGAAAAATTGAGCAAAATATGCCCTGTAGGAAATGAATAAGAAAAGCTCAAATTCTTCAAAAACGTTGCGTAGTTTGAAACTTATGAAGTTTCGCATTTATTTTCAGCTAGAGACACCATCAAAACGTTAAAACGTTCAGCAACTTCTGGGTTTTTTAGGGTAATTTGGAATTTAGCTTATAATTTAGCAACATGCTAGTTGTTTTTGGCTATTTTAGATTTTTCCAGTTTTTTAGGCTAACTTGGAGTTTAGCTAATTTTTTAGCATTATGCTAGCTGTTTTGTCAAAATTAGACTTAAGTTATTTGGCAAATTTGGAGTTGTGCTAATACTTTAGCATTATGCTAGCTTTCTTTTTGGTAAAGTTACCCTTTTTAAAGTTCTCTAGGCAAATTTTGAGTTAAGCTGATAGTTTAGCATTATGCTAGCTGTTTTGACAAAATTGGGCTTTTTAAAGTTCTTTAGGCACATTTGGAGTTTAGCTAATACTTTAGCAATATGCTAGCTGTTTTGGCAAAATTAGACTTGAGTTCTTTAGGCAAATTTGGAGTTTAGCTAATAATTTAGAAACATGCTAGCTTTTTTTGGCTATTTTAGATTGTTCCAGTTTTTTAGGCTAACTTGGAGTTTAGCTAATTTTTTAGCATTATGCTAGCTGTTTTGTCAAAATTAGACATTTTTAAGTTCTTTAGGTAAATTTAAAGTTTAACTAATATTTTAGCATTATGCTGGTTGTTTTTTTTTTGGGCCAAAATTACACTTTTTAAAGTTCTTTAGGTAAATTTAAGGTTTAGCTAATATTTTAGCATTATGCTAACTGTTTTTCTTTTTCAAAATTAGACTTTTTTTAAAGTTCTTTAGGCAAATTTGGAGTTAAGCTGATAGTTTAGCATTATGCTAGCTGTTTTGGTAAAATAAGACTTTTTTAAAAGTTCTTTAGGCAAATTTGGAGTCTAGCTAATACTTTAGCATTATGCTAGCTGTTTTGGCAAAATTAGACATTTTTCTATTTTTATTTTATATTTTTGTGGCTACTTTAGCGACAAAAATCTCAGCAAGCTATCAGCTTGAGCATTTTTAGTTATTAGATTTAACATTTTCAGCTATTACTTCTAGCATCTTCAGCAGCCACATTCAGCTTACAGCATTTACATTTACATTATCGCAGGTAATGCTAAAGATGTAGTTTAAGATTGTTTTACAGCTCTTAAAGTCAGTTCATCTGTCACATCATTATCTGAGAACATTGAAGTACTCCTGCGTTGCTATGGGTTACAGTTAGAAAATTAATAAGAACCCAACCTACTAAATAGCGTTTTTTTGTTGATGTAAACTTTGTCAGTTCTGAGAATATTGTGGCTAATGATGATTTTGTATCTAAAGCAAGTTTTGATACAAAATTTTCAGCTTTCACTGAAATCCTGGTAAATAATTCCAGATCCTGCACTTCCTCTGGCCTCCAAACAAATCCTGTGTACTGACTATTTTTAGTCCCCGAAGTGTTAGCAAACCACCTGATGGGAAAAACCTCTGCAGCAGGTCGCATCTTACCTGCTGTTGCCCCTCAGCGACCAACACCCGGATATTCTGGCTCCGGCACAGTCCAGCAGAGTCATGTCTGCCTCACAGGACAGCCTGCTACCCTCCAGCTCGTCCAAAGAACTCCCACAATCAACTACCACCTCGCCTTAAGAGTCACTGAGTTTAAATGACAGGCCCGGTTTCTAATGCACGTTTGATGATCTGGATCTACAGCCTGATCCTTTGCTCCATGTGGCCGCCGGAGCGTCCTCCTCGCTGTCCCAGCATGTGAGGGACACTAAGAGGATCAGCCGAACACTGACATTGACAGCAAAGAGCTGCTTGGCTGGTATAAATAGAGGTAGCTGCAAAGACAAAGAGGGCAGGACAGACTTCTCCTGTTGATCCGCTTTTATTCACTGACCTGACATACCGAGACAAAAAGGCAAAACCCGCTGCTCCTTTTGCAAAGTCATAGTAAATTATTTTCTCTACAATGAAGCCGTACACTGAGAAACAGACGAAAAAACACACCTTTAAAAAATGATATGATTTTAAAAAAGGAAGGGAATTATTTTAAAAATGTTTCAGTGAAAAAATGAAAAGCAGAGGAGCCTATAATAAAAGCCTGGCCCTGAGATTCTGCATTTGAGCATTCTGGAGACAAAGTACCGGTAGATATTTGGTGATTTTGTGAGTTAAAGTAGAAACATGAAGTAATAGGGATGTAACGACCTCAACCTTCCACTAGAGGAAACGTGAGGTTCAGTGTCTTGCCCAAGGACACACGGCTGGGCAAGGGGGGAATCAAACCCGCAACCTTCCGATCAGGAGTCGACCGCCCTACTGCTGCACCACAGCCGCCCAAGTCTCATCCCATCGGAAAACACACACGTGAAGACAGCAAAAAATAATGAATCCTTCATTACAGTCCAGGGTTTTTATTTTGATATATAAAAACAACAGGGAGCTGAACTTTATGAACCAAAAATATGGATGAATTGACATTAATTCTAAGGGCAGTTTTATTTAGTCTCTTTAGTCTTTAGATATTTTATCATATTTTATGACTAACTTCTGCATCTGTACAATTACAGATCAGAGATTTGCCATTAATTTATATTTATTTACTTATTTCTACACATATTTTATTAACATTTGATTATCTTGCAAAGAAATACAAGGAATCTGGAAAACTTCACCTGCACTGTTCAGTACCAGATGTTTATCCCTGAGTCACACTGGTGGAAGTTTGAGCTAAAGATGTCCAGGGGCTCGTTTCAAGAAGCAGGTTTAACAAATTTAGAGTTCAAACCTGAACTCAGAGTTCAGTGACTCAAAATGATCAAACTCTTGAGTTTTCTGAGAGAAAATATCTGCAGAGTTAATGCGTACGCCTACATTTGAATCATTTCAATTCAGGATAAGAACTAAATAATATCAGGAATGTCATTTTGTCACTTGTTAAGTAAGGAATGGTTTTTGATCTGTCAATCATTTAACGAGTAATCTCAATAATTGCATAAAGGACCTTTTTATTAATATCATTATTAATTATGGACTGGACTGTCACTCTATGTAAGAAGCTTTAAAATGAGGGGGATATAGTTTTAATATGAAATTTACAGATATTTATTTGCAGGTTAAAAAGAGCAAACCCTCTTTAAAATAAAAAGGAAAAATGCAACTATACATAAAACAAATGAATCATTTACCGTTTGTATAAAAGCTGTCATTTTGTTGGCTGAACTCAGACAGCATTAATATGTATGTTTTTCTTCCAGGTGTAACTTTATTGTGGTTTCTTCAGCATGTGACGTCACACATGACGTCATGCCGTTCACCTACTTTTGAACTGTTTTTGTCAAACGCAGCGCGTGTAAACCACGGTCTAAATGCCCCGTTTTCGACCAATTTACGTAAATTAGTTACTCATTGTAATACAATATAACCGTAGCCGTCCTAAGTTTGGTTTGTTGATATGAGGAACTGGGTTTATGGGAACCGTTACATCACAGGATAGTGAGGGACGCCGCAGCGAGCTGCACCATAAAAAGACGATTCATACCCAAACGAAGTTTGCTCGCCTGAAACAGAAACCTGACGGCCGCCTGTCGTGTACCTGTCAGAGCGGGACGACATAATTTTCACCCTCTCCACATCCATCGGGATCATGGGAGCTCGTAGCCGTCATGAGCTGCTAAACCGTCAATGGATTCTGGATATAGGTGTGCAGATGCATTATGGGTAATGTAGTTTCCGCCCTCCACAGTCACGTGACACTTCTTCTTTTTAAAAACACACCATAAACTCAACTGTTATTTTTATATTTTTATTATTCAATATTGTTTTTGACATTCAAAAACAGAAATAAAAATTAAAAAGTAAAACATGAATGTTTACCATAAATAAGCACTGATTAGCAGAAAAACAACATCCTGTCATGATGCTTCTTCTCATCACAGTTTACAGTCTGTGTTGTCAAAAGGGGATGTCTGTAATGTAGTCAAAGATCAAGAAGCAGTCAAAGTCCCTTCTGACCACACTCATTGATCCCACTGAATTTTTATGATTGTATAATTAGAAATTCCAACTCTTCCACTTTAAGCTAGGATATCCTTCCAAAAGAACCTGGAAAAGAGACACAAAAAGGTTAGGATTGAGTTCACTGTAAGTAAAAAGAATACATAAGGTGGAATTAATAAAATATGTTTAAAATCCAACTTCAATCATATTTTGATCTATTATAAAAGTTGATCCAGTGATCTTTTAATTATGATTATGGGAGTTTTTGCCCAAATTAAAAACACTGTGTCAAAGTTTGTGTAGCATGGCAGGAGTTCATTAGAAATTTGCCTCTGAGTTAGCTAGTAAGCCTCCACTGATTCCCCAACATCCCTTTGTGTACACTCTCTCCCGAAAGCTTACAGCCCCGCACAACCCCTGGCTAACAAACAAAAACGATGAGCAATATCGTAGCTATCCAGCCATACAGTTTTGAGACGGATACCAGCTCAGACTAGAAAAATAAAGACAATTTTAAATAATTTATTAACCTTTATTTAACCAGGAAGTCCCATTGAGAATAAGAAATCTCTTTTACAAGGGAGTTTTGGAATATATGGATCTATTTGTCTGCAAGTGGATGTATCAGAATGGAGCAGAGCAGGGAGATTCTGAGAGCTTTTAAATGGCAATTTTTCATCCGATCTTGATTCATCCCGATTTTAATAAATACATTTGGTAAATTATAAGAAAAAAACCTTTCTGTTTAAAGGAGTAAGCAGTCAAGTGTACAATGCTCTCCAAGCAGCAGATTATAATCCTTTTATTGCATCAAAAATTGGATGAATTCAGAGAAATAATGCCAATTCCTCTGATTACTTGCATAAATCCAATTAGTTTCAGTAATTGTGTAGATTAGGACAAAATGAACTAATAAACCCATAAAATATAAGAAGTTATTAAAAAAATACATGAAGCCTGGTGTCACTTTACATCTCAGAATGGAAGCACATGTAGTCCTCACCTCTGCTGAGCAGCTGTAAGTTGCGGCCTTCCTCCTGAACCTGCAGCTGCAGCACCTGCTGCAGCAGCTCCTGTCGAAGCGTCTCCTGCACTAACCCCATCCTTTCCAGCTTCTCATTGTTGAGTCGCAACAATGCACGACCTGTACCGAGAAAATGGAGTTCAGACCTGCTTTCAAAACTTTGTAATGGTGCGCCTCTATTCCATTTGCTGGACAACCTGTGATGGCGTGGTGGGAGAATGCCTCCACGTAGGTCAGGTAATTGTGTGGACAGTGCTTCTTCAGCCATTTACAAACGTCTTGCTGAGACCAGAGTACCACCGGGCGAATTAGGCTGGGCTGAGTCGGACTTGTGTGATATATCCCATAACGGTCACTGGAGCAGTACTAAAAGAGAAAAAAAAACACAGAAAAGACCCACATCTATTAATGACAGAGCAGTATTTTGACACAATGTACTTTCTTTTCAAGAGAACACAACAACTGTCAAAGCATGGCACCAATTTTATTTTTTGACCAACAGAAACTCCAGCCAAGATTTGAACCAGGACTGTGAGGCGTAAGTGCTAACCACTATCGTGTAGTCCAGTACCTCAACAGTGCAAAGAATAACAAATAGTACAAAAAGATATAAATAAATGTTAGGAAATGCACCTGTACACTAAAAAAATTAAACGCACCGATGTTGATAAAAGCTTAGAAAAAGCTTAAATCCAATAGATCATGTTAAAAAACAGAAAAAGAATTCAAAAAGCTTAATGGGGTTGCCAGATCTGGTTCATCATTCAAGCCTAAACATAATGTAAATCTTGTTTAAATATTTAAAGACCAAAAATTAAGACTTAAAATGTCTAATAAAGAATATGACAGTGGATTTTGAAGGAAAATGTTCAAAATAATATACAATTTTAGAAATTAAGTAATCAATGTTGAGTTATCTGACAAGAACCTTCATTTGGTGAACATTTTGTTTTATCTTGAAATTCTAAATGATGAGGTCACGTCCTCTTTGGTCCTTATATGTGTTTTATTTAGTGGATTTTTGAATTTTCTCTGTTGATCAACCACTCCAGGGTTAATTTGTAACATTGTGTTGGTGGACCCGGGTTCGCTTGTTTGGTCAACACTGGAGTTCAGGTGAGCCATCACACCTGCCAAACACAGGAAACTTTACAGAGGAAACAAAAGATTTGAGAGAACCACTCTGTGTGCTAGAGCCCAGCTGAGCGGATCCAGATTTCGACATTTTTAAATTACATTCGGACTCATCAACACGTTCTCATTCCCGAGTCGTCACATGTTGACGTTTGGTTGAGGACCCCTCCGCGATGTTTTGGGTGTCCCCAACTCGTCGTTTTTTTGACATTCTGGCTGTTCACATTCAATCACGGGTCCCAACCTCCGGGCCGTGAACTGGAACCGGTCCAGTACCAAAATGCAGAGCGTACTGGTATGCTAACCCTGTATCGGTACCCAAACCCTAACCCTGTACTGGTTCGTGTCCGGTACCACATCCTGGCCTGGTTCGAGTCAGGTAACGCGTCTGGTACCTGGTTTGGTCCAATATCGCATCTGGTACCAAGACCGGTGCTGAGTTAGGGTTAGGGTACCGGTTCTGGGTTAAGAAAGTGACACTGGCTGCATCCTGAGGACCAGTCCGCATGCTGTACCACATCCGGTACTGCGTCCGGTACCGCATCCGCTGCCGAGGTAGGGTACCGGTGGTGGGTTAAGATACCGATACTGACCACATCCTGAGGACCAGTCCCCATCCGATACTGTGTCCGGTACCAGATTCGGTATCACGTCAGGTACTGCATTCCGAGGGTTGCGGACCCTTCATTTTACGAACAGCCAGCAGGTCAAAAAACGACGAGTTGGGGATACCCAAAGCGTCAAAAAAGGGGATCGGAGGGGTCCAAATGTCCATATGTAACAATTTGGTAATGAGAAAGTGTTGGACTCATTCTGCTTGGTTCAGTTCTCTTTTCTGTTTGTGGTGCAAACAAATGACAAAGACTGTAATATGTCACAGTAACATTGGATTATTAACGAATGGCTGATGCACATAACCAAAACTTTTTTTTTTTTTTTTGTTAAAATGTTTAAAATTTCTGCCAACTTTGACAAAAGCAGCCCTAAAATACAAATGTTCATAGTTTGGAACTTTATGGATGTCAATTTCTTCATCTATCACCTAAAATAGTTTTTATCAGTAGTAATAAAAGCAAACTTTAACAGTTTTGTGCAACAAAGAAAACATTAAAATGCTAACTTGAAGCTTTTTTAGATAAAAAAAAAATACTCAGTAAATTACTTTGTTTAAAAACTACCGTTTAGCATCTTTTAGCTGTTCATGATGCAATAGATTTGCAAACCCAGTGAATGAGGAACATAGACTCAACACTATGTGTTAGTTTCTTCCACTGACTTAATTTTAGTATGCATAAGTCGACCAAGCTACTCCTGAGAGAGGACAGGGATGGAGCACAGATCTATTAAAGTGTTGATGAGCGATCATGGCCACGTGCACGCAGATCAAACACATTTGTAGTTTGGAGTCTCCAGCCTCTCTGAGGGATCAGTGAACACACAGTACCTCCTGCAAGAGCGATGGCCTAACAAGAACAGTATGTAGACCTGTGTGATCTCAGAAACTAGTGCTTTAATCTTAAAAAACATTCAGGATGTGAAACGGAGCAGGAATCAAACTGTGCCTTTGATCAGCCAATCAGCTTTAAAAATTAAGCAGGGACAGCATCTCTATATCAAGATTTTCTGATGCAATATAAAAAGCTTGGCTCACATTTAAGAGTCGGGGAAACATTCCTACCAGATTTGTTACTTACATACCAGAGTGTGATCCAGCAAAAGACGTTAGCGCCATGCTAGTAGATAATTGTGCATTTATGTCTGCTATTACACCGCTTATGTTTAGAATAAGGTTGTGCTAGCCTAAATATTATTTGTACATTTTAAGAAACAAAGGATAAAGTTTGGGTTTCACTGACTACAATATTACAAAAGTGCATTTTGTGGTTCTGAACGCTCACAACTCTGACTCTATATAATCCCAAACTGTACGATACTCTTGCTTGTAGCCAGGAAAGTTAGCATTTCTACACATCTGGCAGAAAAACTTGTGAGTAGATGTTGAGAAATTTTGCTCTGATGGGTAGAGGTTGCAGCGAAAACATATAGCTAATAAGTTTGCTCTCTGTTTATTAGCTTAGCTTTTTTTATGTTTCCCACTTTGTTATGCTACCGAGTCTTCCTACAACTTCCTGTGACATCACTACTGACCCGGATTATAACTACTGCGCATGTGTGTCAAAGACAATGGCAGACGCGGCATTAGAAAGTGTGCACCATAGCTTTGAGATTTAAAAAAAAAATCTTATCAACTATTAAATTAGTTGTCGACTATTTTAATAGTCGACATAGTCATAACTAATCAACTAATCATGTTAGATCTAGACAAGACTCAAATAGCCTTGTTTCCACTTAGTGACATTTGAAAGCGTCAGTATAGCGCTAAGCTAACATTTCCGTTTTCCTCTTTACAGCTGTATTTTTCTTAAATTTCAAACAACATTAAATTCCTCTTATACATGATCTACAAAAAGTAAGGCCAGAAAAAGATGAGCTGCTGGATGACCTCCATTGTTGTTGCTTTTCTAGTCGTCGCACTACAATGACCTGCTAGCGGTCTACCCCACGCATGCGCCATGAAAACAAACCGCTCAGTAGAGGCGAGGCTTAACTGACTGGAAACATTTGCCAAAATGAACTGGTCCGGACCGTACCACTCCTTACCAGACCGGACCGCTCGGTAGAAACGCAACAAGAAAACAAGATTTGATTTGATTAAAAACTTGCCTCAGACTAATCAAGTCATTGAATAATGAATCGTTCTTCGTTAAAGATGTTTTTGAAACACTATTTTCACTAATAAAATGCCTCCTGAACTTCTTTGGAATCAGTGAAACACTTAAATCGACTCTCTCTTTAAGACCTAAACATGACCAGAACTTCAGGAACAACAGTTTGTCACCAGATTAAATACATTTGAGACACACAGGCAAACTAGGGCAAGAGGATCCAAATAAACCCTGAGCCGTAAAAGAAAAAAAAAAGTATTGTATTCATATTTCTCCCTGATTACAAACAATAGCGGGACTCCAAGAGTTTTGAGGCCCTGTGATTATGTCCAAGTTAATATGGCTCCCAGGAAAAGGGGATTTTACCCACAGCTGCTTTGCAGACTCCACTGTTGATTGTACCAGAGCAGGTCCTAATGAGGAAACAAAACTGCATGCACACACACAAACACGCCACTATCTTAACATCTTTTAACCTACATGCAGTCCTTTAGTTTGTAGCTTCACGTCTCCATGGTAACAAGCTAATTGGTGCGTTGTGAACAGTGTGGACAGGTGGCAGCGGTGGATCAAACACCAGCTCTTCAAAGGTGGTGACAAACTCTGTTTTGCTTAAAAAGACGGATGGATTCATAAACACACGAGCTGCAAATGATAAAAACTACCGTTTCTTTCGTAAAGGGAGACGATACTTTTAATCAGTTCTTTTTCTTTTTTATAATGATTGTATGCTGTTAGCCTATAGCTGCACCTCAACTGCACTGTCTTTTAAAACTAGTGAAGCAGAGATAATATTCATTCTGCTTTACTGACTGTTTCTGCACTGATTACTGCTCAGCCTGGGGGCTTGTAACTAGTACAGATGAGCCTTATTGTGACCAGGGTCAAGCATCATGTTGAAGGAAACACTGCAGCAAGTGTGCAAGAGCACAGAATGTTACTGGGGAATGTTTGGATTCCTAACACCCCAGATGTGTATTTTGTTGGGTGTATTAAATCAATACTGGTGAGGTCAAATGCATGCACTGTAAAAAAGGCTGATGCAGTGAGGCAGAATACATAAAATGAAAGACAAACTGAGGAAGTCATAAAAAAGAAGCACTGCACCCATGTTCTAGAGTTGCTCCAACATGTTCCTTAAGACAAAAATAAACCGGGCTCCACATTATGTGTATCAAAGAGGATTGAAGCAAACAACTCTGTTATCAGCACAGGCCAGTTCTGTGTGCGGCTTTGGCTCCAGCTTCTATACCAGCCTTTTAAAGAGCCTTTTAGGGGTGAAGACAAAAGCCTGGACTCTCTGACTTGTAACTACGGGCTTTAAATGAGGCCAGTCCGACTCTGCAGCATACATGGACGGCTTCTGCTGTCAATACCGACTGTGTGAGCCGACTGCATCAGATAATAGGGAACTTTAATTTAAAACTGGAGCAGACTGACTGCTGGACATCAAAAATGACAATAGTTCAAATACAAAGACGAATATGAAAAAAAAGGAAGAAAATGACGAGCTATTATCCTGTAACAATCACAGTCTGGATCCCATCTGGAGGTGAATATTAAAATATATTCTGTTTCCTTTTGCTCTGTAAACATACACAGCGGTGCTGCGGCGCGGTGTGAGCGTCAGAAGACCTATTTACAGCGGAGCTAAAAGGCAGTCGGAGCCCGCTGACCCGCTGGGGAAAGAGCAACTTCCATTTTCTGTTAACAAAGTGTCCATTTACAATAAAGGACGTAACCGTCTGCATTCGCCAGACCCAGATTCTGTTCCGTCAGACTTTCTAGCACAGATTTTAAAAAGAAAAGTGTTCAAACACAAGTGAGGACTGTGTGGGTGCAAGGACACAAACAGAACCGTGGAAAAAAAAAATTCAGCAGTCTACATAAATTAAACGACTTATTTCCATTTAAATGTAAAGATTCTTTTAATTTTGGGACTTGAATTTACTGATAAAAATCTTCTAATCTGCTACATTTTTTTCTTATTTTGTTTAAAAATGGAAGTTGAAACTGGCCTAAACATGAGCAAAATCTACATTAATTAAAATATATATTTGTATTTGTATGTCCCTATTTTACAGCACAGGAGACTTAATAGAATTAATGAAAAACACAGACTTTGCGGCAAATTTCTGCTTTTCTTCTGAATGTTTGCCTCAATCAATTAAAGAATTTAACTTAAAATTACTTTTAGGGGATTTTGATTTTTTTTTCTTTCGTTTACTTTATGTTAGAACCAAAAAAAATCTTTGTGAATAAGTCTGAGCTTTTGTGATTCCAGGAGTTGAACCTGCAAAAGTCTTCACAATACACACATTTTCTTCTGTGGAGTTTTTTTTTTTTTTTTTTT